>NC_056460.1:16183158-16268158 GCF_018296145.1 Oncorhynchus tshawytscha
GCATTTTAGCTGGATGCCGCACTTGCTGGGGCACGGCGGTCGGATGCTTCTGCTGCAGGGGCATTAGAGCAGGATGCCACACTTGCTGGGGCACGGCGGTCGGTTGCTTCTGCTGCAGGGGCATTTGAGCAGGATGCCACACTTGCTTGGGCACGGCGGTCGGTTGCTTTTGCAGCATTTGATTAGGATGCCACACTACATACACACACACACACACACACACACACACACACAGACAGCAGTGGGTCTGTACCAGTCAGAGGTGAAGGGGCACATCCTGCTCTTCATCAACAGGGGGAGTGGTGACTATGAAGTGCTCAAGGACCGGCTAGGTCAGGAGCTCTGGCCCCAGAATTAGTTTAAATGGTGAGATCAGGCAAGCAGCTACTGGACCTGAAAAAGAGCGACTCACCAAAACCTCTATTATATTGGCTATTTGATTCAGATCTTAAGATAATGTCCCTAATCCACTATTTGGAACAAGTTATTTTGAATCCACTCTTTAATTGCAGCTTGAATTGAATTTGTAAATTGATTCATTGGAGTCAGATGTGATGAACTGCTTTGTGATCTGAGAAAACCCTTACCAAATGCGAGAGATAAGGAACTGCCCATCAACAAAATTCATACGTTCTGCAACCGAAACTAAAACTAAAATCTGTGTTTTTTTTGGACGAGACCATTGTCAAAAGTAGTTCAATATATATGAACTACTGAACTACTTTTGACATTGGTCTCGTCCAAAAAAAACACTGATTTTAGTTTTAGTTTCCGTTGCAGAATGTTTTGCTACGCTGTGCCCTACTGAACATAACTATTATTTATTTGTCTAGGTTCCTGTTTGTGCTGGTAAACGGGCTGAAGTCCAATGGAAAATCTCTGGCCTACTTCGTCCTGATGTCACGTGACCTTCCCCGCGTTGGCATTTACGACGGCGAGTCAGCCATGAAATGGCTCATGCACGAGGGAGAGATCTCCACTCACTCATAAGAGGCGATCTCAAGGTCTGAGGTGAAAACAAACCTGAGTTCAAATAGTATTGGTTTTCTTTCAAATGCCTTTGAGGGTTGATTGATCCTGCCTGGAGTGACAGATAAACTCTCAATTAAGAGCAGCTAAAAAAGTATTTGAAACAAACAAATTCATATTGAACCCATGTCTATGGAGCAGTATACGTTTAAGTGGCTTTGATAATATATAGAAAGCAGCAGTGAATTATACTGAGTTTCCTCTATATAATCTATCCACATTGCTTCTCAACTACTTTTTTCTTAATTTTAAGAGGTGAAGCAGGCAGTAGTCCCTGATCCTAAAACTGAGTTGTAAAACAAACAAACAAATAAATGAATGTAAATGATAATTGTGTCTGTTGGAGTCCGTATTGATTTCTGTCTGAATCTGATGTAGGCTATTTGTGTGCTCTGGTGGGCATGGTGTGTCTTTATGTGAGGACTGCCATCAGCTCAGTGACTACTCACCACTGAGATTTTGGATCTGATGGTTACAATCGCAACTGACTGATCTCAGTAGACTAATAGGGCCTGGAGGGTCTAACAGAGAAAGAAGAATTGGAATCTGTCTTCAGAAAAAATAACCGTTGATTATTTCAAATGCAATCGCAAAGAAACAACAAATACAATAGAATATGATGCAGTATAATACAATACATATTTGTGTATTTTCATGCAAATGCTACATTTAAGTGCAGACCTGTATTCAAAAACATGTGTATTTCAGTATCTGGGTTGTAATATCTGGGTTATAATACAAATGGTATTATTTGACAGTATTTTAAAATACTTATTTAATATATTGGTGTGTAAATTAGTGTGTGATTTTGAGTTTTTCAAACACTTTCCAGGTGTATTTCCAAATACATAACATGTAACTACTTATCTTTTCAAATAAAAGATCAGAATACTTACTTTAAATGTATGTGAAATGAATTTAAATATTTTAAACAGTATTTGAACCCAGGTCTGATTTAAGTGACATACATTTGCCTTCCAGTTACAGTAGGCCAGCCTACAGCAGTGGAAGAGGGGAGTTAGTGCAGATTTCTAGACATTAAGGGCCGTACAATAAAGTACAGAAGGATTGGAGCACTTGGGGTGAATATAAAAGACCAGACAAAAGAACAGATTGTCTGCCTGCTGTGCTGAAAGAAACAGGAGAAGAAAAGGAGATTGGCATTTTCAAGGCACAGACTTGGAATCAAGTATAATTATCAGAGATGGAATGCAAGCGGAAACATCAGTCAGAATAGGGAAAACACTGTGGCAGATTTAAGGGGGCTGGAGATATATGCATAGCTATCTAAACAGTTGTAATCAAGTTTATATGTTTGTGGATGTGTACTGCAATCAAAGTTGAGACAACATTGGAAAAAAATGCTTCCACAAAGTAGGATAGACCATCAGAGGATGATGAGATGGGTTGTTGTCTTGTGTTTTATTTCATCCACATGAGGGAGACATTTTATGGAGATAGCGGGCACCTTCGAGCTGATCACTATTGTCAAGTCAGTGACAATTGTTGGTCACCGCTGTCGTGTCTTTGGCTTTGCCGGATTAATTGCTATGACATGCTATTCTATCAAATAATTTCTCCGTAATTAATATCACCTGATTGAGCTAATCATGTAAATGTAATTAACTAGAGAGTCGGGCACCACAAAATAATATTTATAGAGCTGTTATCTTCCAAATAAACTCCTAAAGATTTAGTAATATTTTACATCAATAGTAGTCAACATTAATTGTCATCTTACTTCAGTCTCATAATCTTAAAGTTGTAAATTCTTGGTTATCTGCAAGAATCCTGGCTAACAAGTTGAATCAGCAATACAAAATTGGGTTTAATTATTTATTTACTAAATACCTAACTAATCACACAGAATCACACATACACATAAATAAATCATAACTTGATTACAAATTGCCGTCATAAAGGAAAACATCCCTAGTGGGCGGAACAGATATGACTGCTTGTTACACAAAGGAAAAGGGGCTGGGTTGAGTGAAAGAGCGGGAGACTGGAACAAAGGCAAAGCTGTGCTATCGTAAATACAGTATCTTATGCATTCTAAATTACCGCCCATTTGGAAACGGAAAATGCAATAAATATTTACTCTGAGCTGTGCTTCAGTAGGTTGGTGGTAGATGGAAGACCGCGTTGCCAAACCGAGTCCTCTGTCCTTTGAAGAATGTCTCTGGTGGTCACTTGGATAAGTTGTAGTAATGTCGTTGTGTGGTGGATGGGATACTCTGTCTGTTCCTTCCTAACCTGCGTTTGCAGCTGCGGTCGCTAACTCAACGGCTAGGATGTATCACTTCTGTTGTGAATAAGAGTTCAAAGTTCATAGCATTCGCAACCAAAGCTCATGCTGATGTTGGCTTCGTTCTGTAGTTTTATCTGAACCATTCTGACATAAGATCGTCATCCTACCTCATTGGAACAGAAAGTTATGTTGTCGTCAAGGCTTTATATAGGAAGGGAGAAAAGGGGTGCGTGTCATAGTTTACAACCTCTGTCTCTTCACGTGGGTGGGCCACTGAGTGAGCAGCCCTAACTTATGAAAACCCGCATCTCACATTTTAGAAGCTAAAATCACATTTCGTCCCATCACAAATAATTTCATATTCAAACATTTAAATTGAACAACAATTCCATGTGAATCTGATAACTCTGATGTATAGACTTTCTACTGCAGAGTTTATGTCATCTTATCATGGATGAGAATGTCTCAGATGACAATCGAACTGACATCATATTCATTAAGTACAGCTGCATGTGTTCAATTGTTTGGATTACCAGAATATAGTTAATTTCCCCCCACATACTGATGCTCCCAGAATCTCTATGTTAACCAAGATTTTTTTTTAAAGTAACCTCAGTAGGTTAGAGATCGGAAAAAGGGGGTAAGAGGTATTTATGACTGTCATAAACCAACCCCCCAGGCCAACGTCATGACACCGCCTTTCAAAGTTTGTTGCGTTCTGAGGATAAAACATTTCCGACGTGAGTTTATATGTTGACTGCATGAACTTGACAAAAATCTGCAGAAACTCCAAGTTTCTGCAATTGCTCTTCACCAACTTCATCCTGCAGCCATCACCTGTCATGTGGGGGCTCCATTGTCAACCAATCATTAGTGTTTTTGTTTAACCCACACGAACAAAAACATGACTGAAACAGGAACCAATTTGCTGCAGTTAATGTGTAGCCTACAGTGCATAAATGAATGATGTGATTGAGGCTCTCTCTCATTTATTGATTGTATAATGTACACATAAATTATTTCAGTTTGTGAGTGGGTGTTAGAGACATGTGTTTTGACATTATAAAGGAAGCCTTGTATAAACAATGGCAACACTGCCATGGTGATCTGAGCCTTGCTGTTGGAAGACGACATTAGTATCCAAATTTCGGTTGTCGCAGATGCACCTCTCCTGACTTCTTGACTTTGGTCTACAGTCAGTTGCTTTAGCCTTACCACTCAAACGAGCCCTACTGTATGTTTGCCTCTGAAAAATTAAAGACTCAGATCATCAAAAGCATAACATGAGTGTTTAATTGGTGTCAGAATTTGTCTAAGATGTTGCACTTTGTGCAAATGAAACTGTAATCCATTTAATGTTGCTATGCTGAATGAAACACACGGTTTAAAAGAAGGCATGTGTAAAATAATGGTGCCTAACTGCTTATTCAGCCTCTAATCTTTAAATGAACCAAGTGAATTTTGTACAAGCTATAACTTAAACTGATCAATGTAGTGCCAAGACAAAATGTGTTTCCTACTTTAGAGCAGGGGTGTCAAACTCAGTCCATGGAGGGCCTAGTGTCTGTAGGTTTTTGTTTTTTCCTACAAGGAAGGAGCAAAAACCCACAGACACTCGGCCCTCGGGGAAATGAGTTTGAAGTGTGCTTTAGAGTAAGGGCTGTCAAACCTGTCAGGAACTCAATTAGAGAATCAACCACACCTGAGTACATTTCTGAATTCCAAATCAACCCCTAGCCCAACCACTTAGTCACTTATGGACATTTGAACCGATCCGATAGGTTATAGCAATATGGTAATTGCTTCACCTTGACTTCTGATAGGCTGGATGCAATTGTGGCCATATTGCTTATACCTTGCTTATACCTTTTCAATCATTTCTGATTCACAGACGTGTTTAGTCCAGGGTGTAGGATTTAGCGGTCAATTTGGAATTAGGAATCAAATGTAGTTCAGGGACTTACAGCTGTCCTTAATTAGCCAATGACATTAGAAGGGTCTGGGATTTGTAGGAGCAACCAAAAAGCCTGCCAGATACAGCAAAAGGGATATTAAACTAGGGCTTATATCGGCCATTAGGTCTGATTACTGGTGAAGTTTCGAGGCGCAAAATGGCCGTGATGATTGGAATCGCTTTCAGGTATGTTTTTAAGTATTGATTTCGTTTGTTTCCCTTGTCTTGAAGGTGTCACAGGTAGCTATATTTATAACACATTTTTTTTTTTTTTTTTTAGAGTTTCTTGGTTTTGTTGCCTGCTAATTGGCGGGATAACCTGTTCTACATCAAGTGAGTTTCTACACATTAATTTCAAGTAACAGTTGCGGTTCCAATTACTTCCAAGGCTGGCATTTTACTTTGTTTCTAACCTAGGTGATGGCTATCATGCACCAGGTTCTGATGCAGTATGTCTCTATGCAGGCTCACTTCGGTCTAAAGGCTATGGAAAATACATCTCTCCAACAGCTCAATTGCAAGCGCAGCTGACCGAAGAGCAACAGAAACATCTGGCCTCCATCCTGCAAAAGCAACTGGCCCCCATGCCCCAGGCACCTCAGAAAATGTGGTATCCAACTCAAATGCCCCAGCAGGAAAAGCAACTGGCCCCCATGCCCCAGGCACCTCAGAAAATGTGGTATCCAGTTCAAATTCCCCAGCAGCAAAAGCAACCAGCTACTGGGCCTCAGCAGCAGACGGAACTGACCACCATGCCCCAGAAGCAACAGGCTCCAATGGATATACCGCAGCAACAACCAACAGCTATGCCCCAGCAAACATGGTATCCAGCTCAAATACAGCAGAAGCAACCGGCCACCATTCACCAGCAAGTGTGGCATCCAGCTCAATTGCCCCAGCAGCAAAAGCAACCAGCTACTGAACCTCAGCAGCAGAAGGAACCGGCCGCCATAAGCCAGCAACCTCAGCAAGTGTTGCATCCAGCTCAAAAGCCGCAGAAGCAACTGACTGCCATGCCCCAGCAAGTGTGGTATCCAGCTCAAAAGCCCCAGCAGCAGAATCAACCCGCCGCTGAACCTCAGCAGCAGATTGACCTGACCGCCATGCCCCAGCCTCAGCAAATGTGGCATCCAGCTCAATTTCCCCAGGAGCAACCAGTCCCTATGCGTCAACTGCAGAAGGATCTGACCGCCATTCCACCACAACTGTGGCATTCTGCTCAAATGCCCCAGCTGCATAAGCAACCGGCTGCCATGCTTCAGCAAGTGTGGCAACTGGCCCCCATTCCCCAGCAGCCTCATGACGTGTGGTATCCAGCTAAAATGGTCCAGAAGCAACGAGCCGCTGCAGCTCGGCGGCAGAAGGAACTGACCACCGTGCCTCAGCAAGTGTGGTATCCAGCTCAAATGCCCCAGGAGCAGAAGCAACTGGCCACCATAACGCAGCAAGAGTTGCATCCAGTGCACCTTCCCCAGCAGCATCAGGAACCGGCCACCATACCCCAGCAAGTGAGATATCCAGGTCAAATGCCCCAGAAGCATCTGGCCTCCATGCCTCTGCCGCAGAAGCAACCGACCGCCATGCCCCAGCAAGAGTGGCATCCAGCTCAAATGCTGCAGACGCAACTGGCCCCAATGCCTATCCAGCAGAAACAACCAACAGCTTTACTCCAGCAAGCATGGTATCCAGCTCAAATGTCCCAGCAGCAGAAACAACTGGCCACCATGCTGCAGAAGCAACCAGCCCCAATGCCTCAACCGCAGAAGGAACAGGCCACCCTGCCCCCGCAAGTGTGGCATCCAGCTCAAATGCCACAGCAGCAAAAGCAACCAGCTGCCATGCTTCAGCAAGTGTGGCATCTGGCACAGAAGCAACCGGCCCCTATACCCCAGCAGCCTCACGACGTGTGGTATCCAGCTAAAATGGTCCAGAAGCAACAAGTCGCTGCACTGACCGCCATGCCGCAGAAGCATCAGCAAGTGTGGCATCCAGCTCAATCTCCGAAGAAGCAACCGGCATCCACCCCTCTACCGCAGGAGCAGCCGCCCGCCGTATCCCAGCAAGTGTGGTATCCAGCTCAAATGTCCCAGCAGCCGAAGCTACACACTGCCATGCCACAGCAGCAACTGACCGCCATGCCACAGCAATTATGGCATGTAGCTCAAATGACCCAGAAGCAACTGGCCCCAAATTCTCAGCAGAAGCACTACCAAAGCACTGAAGATGGTGCCTCTGGTAGCGCTCAGGCCAGCATCGTTGAACAGTCGGGTGTCATCCCAAGCTATTCCTACAGTTCCAAATCGCACTACGAGAATGGCAGAACTGTCTCTTCCCAAATCAGCTACACTCCTAGGGAGGCTATTTCTGTTGACAGTGGAAATGCTCCCAAGGACGGTTATGTTAGCATTGGTGCACCAAGCATATATCCACCACTAGTGAAGGATTCTGCAAGGTAATGCTTCACTTTAACCTGCTCTGAACTTTGCTCTCTGAATTTGAAGTCCTTTGTACTAACCATATATCTATCAACAGGAAAATGTAATGGATTCATCCTCTAGAAGCTCTAATGGTGAGTATTGTTTTTGACATTGGTTACTTAACATTCTGTGTTGCTGACACTGCATTTCTTTCTGCTTTTGTTTCGACCAGGACGTTGCTGGTGCTCTTGCTACTCTAGAGTTATGGAAAACATCAACAATTTTACTTTCAAAAATGCCTTGTCTCTTTGAAATAATGATTCTCGTGTCCATTGCTTGCGAATTGAGAACAGGTGGTGTGCAGTCTTGTAAAAATGACTGTTCAGTTAATTCTTTGGTTGTTCATCTTTTACCTTTGCTACTGGTTGTTCAAAATAAAAGCTTGGGTCTACATGAGAGCATTTGTGAAGGGGTGAGTTGTCAGACATTCATCATATGTTCATACTTTAGATGTAGGCATGCATTGTATACAGTGAGACTGTCTTCAACCTCAGTGTAAGTTGTTGGTGAGTAAATTAACATAGGAAATTGTTTTTAGATGGTCAGACCATGGCTCATTTAGCTATTAGGATTGTGTGAACATTTTGGTTTCAAACTTATATTTGGCCTTATACTATAGCCCACACCACAAATGGCAACGAGTCAAATCAGTTTAGAAGTGTCTGTCCAGTATCTAGGTGATGCCTCAAATGTTTTGGATGCTTCAACCCCTGTTGGCACATCTACATCGATACTTCTGTTTGTATGGGTTACCTTCAGATGTGTCTTACAACTGTGGGGTCAAAGAGGGAAATTAACTATGTTCGGGAGTCAATTTTCCATAATGTTTGTAGGACAAACCGTTCTGACGCTAAATGTTTTTGAGACTGCATTTTGAGGTGTCTGACCAACACCACTGTAGCTCGGCCCCTGTCCAGCGCAGATGCTTAAGGGCGACAGGCGGCTGCAGTGGATTGAGACGCAGCCCATTCTAAATGTTCTAGCTTCAACTGGATTTTATGGGCCTCAATACTCTTCACCTGTAGCCCATTCCTCCTAGTCCATTTATTGTACCACAGGCTCCTATAGAATGGATTCGGTGTATTTGATTTTTATGATGCCTGGAGTGGTTTAACCTATCAATCAACAAATATAGTCTGTACAGAATGTCTTCAAACATGTACATTTTCTTAACCAGTTATTAATCTTACTGCATAGTATGAGAATTCAGCCCTTAAATGGATCCATTAAGTTCCAAAGAGGAAGCTGGTAGGCACTAGCATGACAGTTTAACTAGCATAAGATGTCACCCATGACTTTTTGTAACTTGACATACTTGCCTGTTGTAGTTGACTGTTTGGCCACAGACTCATGAACACGAAATTGTAAAAGCGTTGAATTTTCTGCAAGGAGTTACACTTTGCTGTTGGACAATCTCTTGTCTAGCGTACTTCAACAGACGACTTCATTTAATTTGTCACGGTATGGAATTTTTGGACACAATCTCAGTGTGTACAGCCTTTTTGCACAACACATTTCTTCCCGGACCACTGAGGTTGCACCTGCAAAAGCCCCTGGCAGGAACTTCATTAGCCTGCATTAAAAGGTGCACTTGCTTAAGCTCACCCAGTGCAATGGCTAGTTACATTTCCCTCTAAAACCATCGGATTGGTCCACGATCCTCGACCCAAATTGCTACAGACGCAATCTATCCTGCCTTTCTAAGGTCTTTGAAAGCCAAGTCAACAAACAGATTACCGACCATTTCGAATCCCACCGTATCTTCTCAGCTATGCAATCTGGTTTCAATGTTGGTCATGGGTGCACCTCAGCCACGCTCAAGGTCCTAAAAGATATAACCGCCATCGATAAGAGCTATTACTGTGCAGCCGTATTCATTGACCTGGCCAAGGCTTTCGACTCTGTCAATTACCACATTCTTAGTGGCAGACTCAACAACCTTGGTTTCTCAAATGACTGCCTCGCCTGGTTCACCAACTATTTCTCTGATAGAGTTCAGTGTGTCAAATTGGAGGGCCTGTTGTCCGGACCTCTTGCAGTCGCTATGGGGGTGCCACAGGGTTCAATTCTCGGGCTGCCCTTCTTTGGACACTGTGTTAACTAACCTCCAGATGAGCTTCAATGCCATACAACTCTCCTTCCGTGGCCTCCAACTGCTCTTAAATGCAAGTAAAACTAAATGCATGCTCTTCAACCGATCACTGCCCGCACCTGCCCGCTTGTCCAGCATCACTACTCTGGACGGTTCTGACTTAGAATATGTGGACAACTACAAATACCTAGGTGTCTGGCTAGGCTGTAAATTCTCCTTCCAGACTGTCATTAAGCATCTCCAATCCAATATTAAATCTAGAATCCGCTTCCTATTTCGCAAAAAAGCCTCCTTCACTCATGCTGCCAAACACCCTCGTAAAACTGACTATCCTACCGATCCTTGACTTTGGTGATGTCATCTATAAAATAGCCTCCATCACTCTACTCAACAAATGTGATGCAGTCTATCACAGTGCCATCCGTTTTGTCACCAAAGCCCCATTTATCACCCACCACTGTGACCTGTACACTCTCGTTGGCTGGCCATCGCTTCATACTCGTCGCCAAACCCACTGTTTCCAAGTCTTTGCTAGGTAAAGCTCCACCTTATCTCAGCTCACTGGTCACCATAACACCCACCCGTAGCACGCGCTCCAGCAGGTATATCTCACTGGTCACCCCCGAAGCCAATTCCTACTGCCTTTCCTTCCAGTTCTCTGCTGCTAATGACTGGAACAAACTGCAAAAATCACTGAAGCTGGAGACAAATCTCCCTCACTAGCTTTAAGCACCAGCTGTCAGAGCAGTTCACAGATCACTGCACCTGTACATAGCCCATCTGTAAACAGCCCATCCAACTACCTCGTCCCCATACTGTATTTATTTATTTATCTTGCTCCTTTGCAACCCAGTATCTCTACTTGCACATTCACCTTCTGCACATCTACCATTCCAGTGTCTAATTGCTATATTGTAATTACTTTGCCACCATGGCCTATTTATTGCCTTACCTCCCTTATCTTACCTCATTTGCACTCACTGTATACAGATTTTCATTTTTTCTAATGTATTATTGACTGTACGTTTGTTTATCCCATGTGTATCTATGTGGTTGTATTTTGTCGCACTGCTTTGCTTTATCTTGGCCAGGTCGCAGTTGTAAATGAGAACTTGTTCTCAACTGGCCTAACTAACTGGTTAAATAAAGGTGAAATAAAAAAAATAAGAAGTACATTTTTCTAAACCAAGTATTGTTGGTGAAACTATGTAGTTAGATGATATGAGAACTCATACCTTAAATGGATCCATTCAAGTTCCAATGATGAATCCGGTAAGGCACTAGCAGGGAAGCTTAGCTAGCATTATGTGTCACATGGAACTGACAAAGGGGTTTCATTTCAAGCTAAAGTGTACTGTTAGCTGGCTGGTTCCCTAGCTGACGTAATTATTTGTTTCCCAGAGCCGTTCGCTTTTCTAGTTAGAGGCCAATGTTAGCTAGCTAACATTGGACCTGGTTGGTTAGCTCCCAGCACTGTGGCATTGTTGCCACTTTGTTCATTGTTGTTTAACTAGCTAACATTTGCTGGCTGGCTCGTTAGCCAACGTTACGTGACGTGTGTACAACACCCGTTGAATATGGCCGGTATCAGTAAACGTCTGCAAGAAAGCGTCATGCAATTGTTTCCAGCAGAACTGGTTAGGCTGTTTTCAACAAATCATTGGCCAGAGTGTCAAGTGTGTGTGCTCTGAAAGCGAAACGAGATGGGTGGGGCTAAAGTTTATTAAGAGGGTGTGAACAATGCTGAATGGGTGTAGACAAAGAAGAGCTCTAAACTAGATACCAAAACATTCAAAGATGATTTTCTCAAAAGTGAGATTAAAAGATGATCGACTTTCAAAGCAGAATTACTTTCCCATTGTACCTCAAATGCAGTGTATGATATACGATTTTGTAGCTTTGAGTCTCTACTTTTAACACAATTTCACATTTTACTACATAAAATGGAATCCAGGTGGTGAGTCACATATGGAATCATGTAGCAACAAAAACAAGTGTTAAACAAATCAAAATATATTTTAGATTCTTCAAAGTAGCCACCCTTTGCCTTGATGACAGATTTGCACACTCTTGGCATTCTCTCAACCAGCTTCATGAGGTAGTCACTTGGAATGCATTTCAATTAACAGGTGTGCCTTGTAAAAAGTTAATTTGTGGAATTTCTTTCCTTCTTGTGTTGTGACAAGGTAAGGGTGGTATACAGAAGATAGCCCTATTTGGTAAAAGACCAAGTCCATATTATGGTGAGAACCATTCAAATAAGCAAAGGCAAACGACAGTCAGGAACATTTCAAGAACTGAAAGTTTCTTCAAGTGCATCAAGAGCTATGATGAAACTGGCTCTCATGAGGACCACCACAGGAAAGGAAGACCCAGAGTTGCCTAAATGCTTCACAGAGGTAGAGTAACAGACACATCTCAACATCAACTGTTCAGAGGAGACTGCGTGAATCAGGCCTCCATGGTCGAATTGCTGCAAAGAAACCAATACCAAAAGATACCCGTAAGAAGAGACTTACTTGGGCCAAAAAACACGAGCAATGGACATTAGACTGGTGGAAATCTGTCCTTTGGTCTGATGAGTCCAAATTTGAGATTTGTGGTTCCAACCGCCGTGTCTTTGTGAGATGCAGGGTAGGTGAACGGATGATCTCTGCATGTCTGGTTCCCACCATGAAGCATGGAGGACAAGTTGTCATGGTGTGGGGGTGCTTTGCTGGTGACACGGTCTGTGATTTATTTAGAAATCAAGGTACACTGGCTACCACAACATTCTGTAGCTATACGCCATCCCATCTGGTTTGCGCTTAGTGGGACTATGACCCAACACACTTCCAGGCTGTGTAAGGTCTATTTGACCAAGAAGGAGAGTGATGGAGTGCTGCATCAGATGACCTGGACTCCACAATCACCCAACCTCAACCCAATTGAGATGGTTTGGCATGAGTTGGACCATAGAGTGAAGAAAAGCAGCCAACAAGTGCTCAGCCAATGTGGGAACTCCTTCAAGACTGTTGGAAAAGCATTCCCTGATGAAGCTGGTTGAGAGAATGCCAAGAGTGTGCAAAGCTGTCATCAAGGCAAAGTGAGGCTACTTTGAAAAATCTAAAATATATTTTTGCACAACACACTTCCACCGGACCACTGAGGTTGCACCTGCAAAAGCCCCTGGCAGGATCTTAATTTGCAAGAAATAAAGGTGCACTTGATTAAGCTCACCCAGTGCAATTGGTAGGTAGAGTTCACTCTTTATTAATTAAAACCACTGGTTTTGTCCATGATGCGCAAACCCTCCAGCACACCAGCTGAATGAAATCAAGCGCACCTAATCTCAATTGGGAAATTGGACCAATGGAAATTATGTTCAGTGGCTTGCAGGTGTACCTAATTAACCAGCCAAATTAGAAGGGTCTAGGATTCCTTTGTAAGGCGCAGCAAAAAAGACAATCAGATACAATATCAGGGATCTCCTGGTAAGGCTTCTGGCTACCATTAGTTCTGACTACTGAGGTTTTGATGAGAAAAATGGCTGTGAGTTTTGAAATGTCTTTGAGGTAAGTTGTATGGCTCTAGTTTGATTCCCTTGTCTTCCATGTTTTACAGGTAGCTGTATTTAACTGACTAGGATGTTTTTATTTTTATTTAGAATTTCTTGGATTTGTTGCCTGCTAATTGGAGGGATAACCTGTTATCCTCCACCTAAAGGTGTGTTTTGTTCTGCACATTTAATTCAGTGAAATTAAATGGCTTCAAATGCTGGCATTTTACAATTTGAAACGTATTATTTTCTTTTGTAGGTAATTATAGATATATTCCCCAAAATCAAGTAAAAGGAACTGGCCACAATGCAGCGGAAGCTACTGGCTCCCGTGCCTCGACAGGTGAAGCTACCGGCTCCCGTGCCTCAGCAGGTGAAGCAGCCACCCATAACGCCTCTGTAAGCGTCACGACTGGCCCAAATACCTTAGCTGAAGCAACTGGCCACAATGCTTCATCAAGCGCCACGACTGTCCCAAATGCCTTAGGTGAAGCAGCTGGCCACAGGGCCGCGCAAGCCATCACCCATAATGCCTCGGCAAGAATGGCAACTGGCCCAAATACCTTAGGTGAAGCAACTGGCCACGGTGCCTCGGCAGCGGAAGCAACTGGACACAGTGCCATGCAAACGGCCACTCATAATGCCTCAGAAGCGGCCAACCACAATGCCTCTGCAAGCGTCACGACTGGCCCAAATATCTTAGGTGAAGCAAATGGCCACAATGCTTCATCAAGCGTCACGACTGGCCCAAATACCTTGGGTGAAGTATCCGACTCCCGTGCCTCAGCAGAAGCAGCAACCCATAATACCTCAGCAAGCATCACGACTGGCCCAAATACCTTGGGTGAAGTATCCGACTCCCGTGCCTCAGCAGAAGCAGCAACCCATAATATCTCAGCAAGCGTCACGACTGGCCCAAATACCTTAGCTGAAGCAACTGGCCACAATGCTTCATCAAGCGCCACGACTGGCCCAAGTGCCTCAGGTGAAGCAACTGGCCACAGTGCCTCTGCAGAGGAAGCAACTGGCCACAGTGCCACGCAAGCGGCCACCCATAATGCCTCGACAAGTGTGGTAGCTGGCCCAAATACCTTAGCTGAAGCAACTGGCCACAATGCTTCATCAAGCGCCACGACTGGCCCAAGTGCCTCAGGTGAAGTAACTGGCCACAGTGCCTCTGCAGAGGAAGCAACTGGCCACAGTGCCACGCAAGCGGCCACCCATAATGCCTCGACAAGTGTGGCAGCTGGCCCAAATACCTTAGGTGAAGCAATTTGCCACAGTGCTTCATCAAGCGCCACGACTGGCCTAAATACCTTCGGTGAAGCAACCGGCCACTTTGCCTCTGCAGCGGAAGCAACCGGCCACGGTACCTCAAGTGCGGAATCTGGTTCAAATGCCTCGGCAGAAGCGACAGGCGCCCTTGCCTCGGCAGAAGCGACAGGCGCCCTTGCCTCGGCAGAAGCGACAGGCGCCCTTGCCTCGGCAGAAGCGACAGGCGCCCTTGCCTCGGCAGAAGCGACAGGCGCCCTTGCCTCGGCAGAAGCGACAGGCGCCCTTGCCTCGGCAGAAGCGACAGGCGCCCTTGCCTCGGCAGAAGCGACAGGCGCCCTTGCCTCGGCAGGCGCCCTTGCCTCGGCAGAGCGACAGGCGCCCTTGCCTCGGCGGCAGGCGCCCTTGCCTCGGCAGAAGGCGACAGGTCCTTGCCTCGGCAGCGACAGGCGCCCTTGCCTCGGCAGACAGGCGACAGGCGCCCTTGCCTCGGCAGAAGCGACAGGCGCCCTTGCCTCGGCAGAAGCGACAGGCGCCCTTGCCTCGGCCGACAGGCGCCCTTGCCTCGGCAGAAGCGACAGGCGCCCTTGCCTCGGCAGAAGCGACAGGCGCCCTTGCCTCGGCAGAAGCGACAGGCGCCCTTGCCTCGGCAGAAGCGACAGGCGCCCTTGCCTCGGCAGAAGCGACAGGCGCCCTTGCCTCGGCAGAAGCGACAGGCGCCCTTGCCTCGGCAGAAGCGACAGGCGCCCTTGCCTCGGCAGAAGCGACAGGCGCCCTTGCCTCGGCAGAAGCGACAGGCCTTGAACAGGAGGGCCAACTCCTCAAGCAACATGGATTTTAGCGGCAGTGATGTTTCTCAGGATTTTGGGTATGAGGGTGACAATGAAAGCACCCAATGTGTCAGCTCCAGCAGCGTTCAAGGCAGCATCGTTGAACAGTCAGTTCTCGTACCAACATAGTTACGAATCGGTGTATGAGAAGGGCAATACTGTCTACTCCCAAACCTGCCACACCACTGGGTAGGTTATGCAAACGTCACTACAGTCTGAGAGATATCTCTGAACCAAGCATATCCCCACCTGCTACAAACTCACAACCCGCCACAAGGGAACGACTACTGGGATGCAATGTAATGTGCAACTTCTACACTCACCTGCTCTTTGCATTCTGATTTTGAAATCCGTTGTACTAATCATCTATCAACAGAATTGCAATGGTAGATTCATCCTTTGGATGACAATTCCGAGTTGTTGCTGACACTTTAAGCTTCCACTGTATGCTTATGCGTCGGCCAGGGAGTTGCTGCTGCTCGTTCTACCCTGCATTACTTGTAAAACAATAAAATATTGTACCTTTTTTAGAAGTGCCTCCTTGTGTTTTAATGTCTACCTTTGGCTTGCTGGTTGAGAACAGTGTTGGTTGCCAGTGCAATTTGTAGTAATTGGGAATGTGGTTCACAGTTCTTTATCTTTTGGCTATCAAATCTATCATTTCTTTGCTGCTGGTTGACAAACCCTAAGATCGTCTCTACGTTAAAGCCACTGACCACGTTTACATGTACATCAATATCCCGTTATTCGGGATCCTGAAGTATTTATTTTGTGTTGACATGTAAACATCAAATCCTGTTTTACTAAAACCTG
Source organism: Oncorhynchus tshawytscha (assembly GCF_018296145.1). Lineage (NCBI taxonomy): Eukaryota > Metazoa > Chordata > Actinopteri > Salmoniformes > Salmonidae > Oncorhynchus > Oncorhynchus tshawytscha. Next base: position 16,199,415 of record NC_056460.1, read on the forward strand.
AGAAAGCTTGTACCCCGGAGATGGGCTACTGTGGCATATAAACCTCTTCTATTTTTGTGGTATGCGCAGGCTCCGGTTCGCCTCTTGTGGTTGTCTGACTCTGTCAAACAAATCAATTTAAAGTGGACTACCTGTCCAGTTTGATCCACCATAACTGAGCTTAATGGCTACTTTCACCCCTAATTTAGACACGTTTCTGCTTACTTACATTAGTTCGGCCATTTGTCAACTATAGTTTAATACATGCAGCTTCTCTTCTGTCATAACTTGTTGCCCCAGAAGACTAAAGTAGTGCTCACAAATGTCTTGAATTGATAGAATGAATGCATTAGTCATCTTAACAGGTAAAATTATTTAAGGACCAGGTAGCATGCTAGAACACAGTGGAAACATTGGTCCTGTGCCAAATGTCATTGTAACAGATTTTAAGGAAATGGAAAGCTGAGAATGGTAACTTCAGTTAGTCTTGAGTGTGTATTTTATGTGGTTGAAATGCTGTCTGCTTGCAAAAGTGTCAAAGATGACACATTACACGTGCATTGGCATTTTCCCCGAGACGCTGATAGAAATATTTATCCACTCCTGTTCCCAAGACAATTTAAAGAGATTTTTATCATTTCACTGCAACTGAAGTTAATATAAACTCCACAAAAAATAAACATCCTCTCACTGTCCTGTGTTTTTTTTCCAGCAAACTTAACGTGTAAATATTTGTATGAACATAAGATTCTACAACTGACACAAACTGAGTTCCACAGACATGACTAACAGAACTGGAATTGTGTCCCTGAACAAAGGGGGAGTCAAAATCAAAAGTAACAGTATCTGGTGTTGCCACCTGCTGCATTAAGTACGGCCGTGCATCTCCTCATGGACTGCACCAGATTTGCCAGTTCTTGCTGTCAGATGTTACCCCACTCTTCCACCAAGGCACCTGCAAGTTCCCGGACATTTCTAGGGGCAATGACCCTGGCCCTCACCCTCCGATCCAACAGGTCCCAGATGTGCTCAATGGGATTGAGATCCGGGCTCTTCGCCTGCCATGACCGAACACTGACATTCCTGTCTTGCAGGAAATCACGCACAGAACGAGCTGTATGGCTGGTGGCATTGTCATGCTGGAGGGTCATGTCAGGATGAGCCTGCAGGAAGGTTACATAACACACAGTGTTGAGATTGCCTGCAGTGACAAGCTAAGTCCGATGATGCTGTGACACACCGCCCCAGAACATAACGGACCCTCCACCTCCAAATCGATCCCGCTCCAGAGTACAGGCCTCTGTGTAACACTCATTCCTTCAATGATAAATGCGAATCCGCGACTCGTCAGTGAAGAGCACTTTTTGCCAGTCCTGTCTGGTCCAGCGACGCTGGGATTGTGCCCATAGGCGACGTTGTTGCCGGTGATGTCTGGTGAGGACCTGCTTTACAACAAGCCTACAAGACCTCAGTCCAGCCTCTCTCAGCCTATTGCGGACAGTCTGACCACTGATGGAGGGATTGTGCGTTCCTGGTGTTTATCATTTTTGATTTATTTCACCTTTATTTAACCAGGTAAGCTAGTTGAGAACAAGTTCTCAATTACAACTGTGACCTGGCCAAGACTAAGCAAAGCAGTGCGACACAAACAACAACATGGAATAAACAAGCGTACCGTCAATAACACAATAGAAAAAAAAGAAAGTCTATATACAATGTGTGCAAATGGCGTGGGGAGGTAAGGAAATAAATAGGCCATAGTAGTGAAGTAATTACAGTTTAGCAAATTAACACTGGAGTGATAGATGAGCAGATGATGATGTGCAAGTAGAAAAACTGGTGTGCAAAAGAGCAGAAAAGTAAATAAAAACAATATGGGGATGAGGTAGGTAGATTGGGTGGGCTATTTACATATGGGCTATGTACACCTGCAGCGATCCGTTAGCTGCTCAGATAGCTGATGTTTAAAGTTAGTGAGGGAAATATAGGTCTCCAGCTTCAGCGATTTTTGCAATTCATTCCAGTCATTGACAGCAGAGAACTGAAAGGAAAGGCTACACTTGCGTTTAAGAGCAGTTGGAGGCCACGGAAGGAGAGTTGTATGGCATTGAAGCTCGTCTGGAGGTTAGTTAACACAGTGTCCAAGGAGGGGCCAGAAGTATACAGAATGGTGTCGTCTGCGTAGAGGTGGACTAGAGATTCACCAGCAGCAAGAGCTACATCATTGATGTATACAGAAAAGAGAGTCTGCTCGAGAATTGAACCCTGTGGCACACCCATAGAGACTGTCAGAGATCCGGACAACAGGCCCTCCGATTTGACACACTGAACTCTATCAGAGAAGTAGTTGGTAAACCAGGCGAGGCAATCATTTGAGAAACCAAGGCTGTCGCAACTGACTGACCTCAGTAGGCTAATAGGGCCTGGAGGGTCTAACAGAGAAAGAAGAATTGGAATCTGTCTTCAGAAAAAATAACCGTTGAGGATTTCAAATTTAATCGCAAAGAAACAACAAATACAATAGAATATGATGCAGTATAATACAATACATATTTGTGTATTTTCATGCAAATTCTACATTTAAGTGCAGACCTGTATTCAAAAACATGCGTATTTCAGTATCTGGGTTATAATATCTGGGTTATAATACAAATTATATTATTTGACAGTATTTTGAAATACTTATTTAATACATTGGAGTGTAAATTTGTGTGTGATTTTGAGTTTTTCAAACACTTTCCAAGTGTATTTCCAAATACATAACATTTAACTACTTATCTTTTCAAATAAAATATCAGAATACTTACTTTGAATGTATGTGAAATAATTGAAATATTTTAAATAGTATTTGAACCCGGTCTGATTTAAGTGACATACATTTGCGTTCCAGTTACAGTAGGCCAGCCTACAGCAGTGGAAGAGGGGAGTTAGTGCAGAGTTCTAGACATTAAGGGCCGTACAATAAAGTACAGAAGGATTGGAGCACTTGGGGTGAATATAAAAGACCAGAAAAAAGAACAGATTGTCTGCCTGCTGTGCTGAAAGAAACAGGAGAAGAAAAGGAGATTGGCATTTTCAAGGCACAGACTTGGAATCAAGTATAATTATCAGAGATGGAATGCAAGCGGAAACATCAGTCAGAATAGGGAAAACACTGTGGCAGATTTAAGGGGGCTGGAGATATATGCATAGCTATCTAAACAGTTGTAATCGAGTTTATGTGTTTGTGGATGTGTACTGCAATCAAAGTTGAGACAACATTGGAAAAAAATGCTTCCACAAAGTAGGATAGACGGTCAGAGGATGATGAGATGGGTTGTTGTCTTGTTTTATTTCATCCACATGAATCAAATCAAATCAAATCAAATTTTATTTGTCACATACACATGGTTAGCAGATGTTAATGCGAGTGTAGCGAAATGCTTGTGCTTCTAGTTCCGACAATGCAGTAATAACCAACAAGTAATCTAACTAACAATTCCAAAACTACTGTCTAATACACAGTGTAAGAGGATAAAGAATATGTACATAAGGATATATGAATGAGTGATGGTACAGAGCAGCATAGGCAAGATACAGTAGATGATATTGAGTACAGTATATACATATGAGATGAGTATGTAAACAAAGTGGCATAGTTAAAGTGGCCAGTGATACATGTATTACATAAGGATGCAGTCGATGATATAGAGTACAGTATATACGTATGCATATGAGATGAATAATGTAGGGTAAGTAACATTGTATAAGGTAGCATTGTTTAAAGTGGCTAGTGATATATTTACATAATTTCCCATCAATTCCCATTATTAAAGTGGCTGGAGTTGAATCAGTGTCATTGTCAGTGTGTTGGCAGCAGCCACTCAATGTTAGTGGTGGCTGTTTAACAGTCTGATGGCCTTGAGATAGAAGCTGTTTTTCAGTCTCTCGGTCCCAGCTTTGATGCACCTGTACTGACCTCGCCTTCTGGATGATAGCGGGGTGAACAGGCAGTGGCTCGGGTGGTTGATGTCCTTGATGATCTTTATGGCCTTCCTGTAACATCGGGTGGTGTAGGTGTCCTGGAGGGCAGGTAGTTTGCCCCCGGTGATGCGTTGTGCAGACCTCACTACCCTCTGGAGAGCCTTACGGTTGAGGGCGGAGCAGTTGCCGTACCAGGCGGTGATACTGCCCGCCAGGATGCTCTCGATTGTGCATCTGTAGAAGTTTGTGAGTGCTTTTGGTGACAAGCCGAATTTCTTCAGCCTCCTGAGGTTGAAGAGGCGCTGCTGCGCCTTCTTCACGATGCTGTCTGTGTGAGTGGACCAATTCAGTTTGTCTGTGATGTGTATGCCGAGGAACTTAAAACTTGCTACCCTCTCCACTACTGTTCCATCGATGTGGATAGGGGGTGTTCCCTCTGCTGTTTCCTGAAGTCCACAATCATCTCCTTAGTTTTGTTGACGTTGAGTGTGAGGTTATTTTCCTGACACCACACTCCGAGGGCCCTCACCTCCTCCCTGTAGGCCGTCTCGTCGTTGTTGGTAATCAAGCCTACCACTGTTGTGTCGTCCGCAAACTTGATGATTGAGTTGGAGGCGTGCGTGGCCACGCAGTCGTGGGTGAACAGGGAGTACAGGAGAGGGCTCAGAACGCACCCTTGTGGGGCCCCAGTGTTGAGGATCAGCGGGGAGGAGATGTTGTTGCCTACCCTCACCACCTGGGGCGGCCCGTCAGGAAGTCCAGTACCCAGTTGCACAGGGCGGGGTCGAGACCCAGGGTCTCGAGCTTGATGACGAGCTTGGAGGGCACTATGGTGTTAAATGCCGAGCTGTAGTCGATGAACAGCATTCTCACATAGGTATTCCTCTTGTCCAGATGGGTTAGGGCAGTGTGCAGTGTGGTTGAGATTGCATCGTCTGTGGACCTATTTGGGCGGTAAGCAAATTGGAGTGGGTCTAGGGTGTCAGGTAGGGTGGAGGTGATAAGGTCCTTGACTAGTCTCTCAAAGCACTTCATGATGACGGATGTGAGTGCTACGGGGCGGTAGTCGTTTAGCTCAGTTACCTTAGCTTTCTTGGGAACAGGAACAATGGTGGCCCTCTTGAAGCATGTGGGAACAGCAGACTGGTATAGGGATTGATTGAATATGTCCGTAAACACACCGGCCAGCTGGTCTGCGCATGCTCTGAGGGCGCGGCTGGGGATGCCGTCTGGGCCTGCAGCCTTGCGAGGGTTAACACGTTTAAATGTCTTACTCACCTCGGCTGCAGTGAAGGAGAGACCGCATGTTTTCGTTGTTGAGGCCGTGTCAGTGGCACTGTATTGTCCTCAAAGCGGGCAAAAAAGTTATTTAGTCTGCCTGGGAGCAAGACATCCTGGTCCGTGACTGGGCTGGATTTCTTCCTGTAGTCCGTGATTGACTGTAGACCCTGCCACATGCCTCTTGTGTCTGAGCCGTTGAATTGAGATTCTACTTTGTCTCTGTACTGACGCTTAGCTTGTTTGATAGCCTTGCGGAGGGAATAGCTGCACTGTTTGTGTTCGGTCATGTTACCAGACACCTTGCCCTGATTAAAAGCAGTGGTTCGCGCTTTCAGTTTCACGCGAATGCTGCCATCAATCCACGGTTTCTGGTTAGGGAATGTTTTAATCATTGCTATGGGAACGACATCTTCAACGCACGTTCTAATGAACTCGCACACCGAATCAGCCTATTCGTCAATGTTGTTGTCTGACGCAATACGAAACATCTCCCAGTCCACGTGATGGAAGCAGTCTTGGAGTGTGTAGGCAGGAATCAACAAAATGGAGTCGTGGTCAGCTTTTCCGAAAGGGGGGCGGGGCAGGGCCTTATATGCGTCGCGGAAGTTAGAGTAACAATGATCCAAGGTCTTTCCACCCCTGGTTGCGCAATCGATATGCTGATAAAATTTAGGGAGTCTTGTTTTCAGATTAGCCTTGTTAAAATCCCCAGCTACAATGAATGCAGCCTCCGGATAAATCGTTTCCAGTTTGCAGAGAGTTAAATAAAGTTCGTTCAGAGCCATCGATGTGTCTGCTTGGGGGATATATACGGCTGTGATTATAATCGAAGAGAATTCTCTTGGTAGATAATGCGGTCTACATTTGATTGTGAGGAATTCTAAATCAGGTGAACAGAAGGATTTGAGTTCCTGTATGTTTCTTTCATCACACCATGTCACGTTAGCCATAAGGCATACGCCCCCGCCCCTCTTCTTACCAGAAAGATGTTTGTTTCTGTCCGCGCGATGCGTGGAGAAACCCGTTGGCTGCACCGCCTCGGATAGCGTCTCTCCAGTGAGCCATGTTTCCGTGAAGCAAAGAACGTTACAGTCTCTGATGTCCCTCTGGAATGCTACCCTTGCTCAGATTTCATCAACCTTGTTGTCAAGAGACTGGACATTGGCAAGAAGAATGCTAGGGAGTGGTGCACGGTGTGCCCGTCTCCGGAGTCTGACCAGAAGACCGCCTCGTTTCCCTCTTTTTCAGAGTCGTTTTTTTGGGTCGCTGCATGGAATCCACTCCGTTGTCCTGTTTGTAAGGCAGAACACAGGATCCGCGTCGCGAAAAACATATTCTTGGTCGTACTGATGGTGAGTTGACGCTGGTCTTATATTCAGTAGTTCTTCTCGACTGTATGTAATGAAACCTAAGATGACCTGGGGTACTAATGTAAGAAATACCACGTAAAAAAAACAAAAAACTGCATAGTTTCCTAGGAACGCGAAGCGAGGCGGCCATCTCTGTCGGCGCCGGAAGTTCATGAGGGAGACATTTTATGGAGATAGTGGGCACCTTCGAGCTGATCACTATTGTCAAGTCGGTGACAATTGTTGGTCACCGCCTTTCAAAGTGTGTTGCGTTCTGGGGATAAAACATTTCCGACGAGTCTATATGTCGATTGCATGAACTTTACAATTGCTCTTCACCAACTTCATCCTGCAGCCATCACCTGTCATGTGGGGGCTCCATTGTCAACCAATCATTAGTGTTTATGTTTAACCCACGTGACCAAAAACATGACTGAAACAGGAACCAACTTGCTAAAATTCATGTGTAGCCTACAGTGTATAAATGAATGATGTGATTGAGGCTCTCTCTCATTTATTGATTGTATAATGTACACAAATTATTTCAGTTTGAGTGGGTGTTGGAGACATGTTTTTGTTTTTACATTATAAAGGAAACCTTTTATAAACAATGGCAACACTGCCATGGTGATCTAAGCCTTGCTGTTGGAAAATGACGTTAGTATCCGACTTTCAGTTGTCGCAGATGCACCTCTCCTGACTTTACTTCTTGACTTTGGTCTACAGTCAGTTGCTTCAGCCTTACAACTCAAATGAGCCCTACTGTATGTTTGCCTCTGAAAATTAAAAACTCAGATCATCAAAAGCATAACATGAGTGTTTAATTGGTGTCTGTCTCCGAATCAGAATTTGTCTAAGATGTTGCACTTTGTGCAAATGAAACTGTTAACCATCTAATGTTGCTATACTGAATGAAACACACGGTTTTAAAGAAGGCATGTGTAAAATAATGGTGCCTAACTGCTCATTCAGCCTCTAATCTTCAAATGAACCAAGTGAATTTTGTACAAGCAATAATTTAAACCGATCAATGAAGTGCCAAGACAAAATGTGTTTCCTACTTTAGAGCAGGGGTGTCAAACTCATTCCATGGAGCGCCCAATGTCTGTAGGTTTTTGTTTTTTCCTTTCATTTAAGACCAAGACAACCACTGTAGGTGAGGGGAGTAATTAGTGGCCTTAATTCAGCCATCAAGTACAAGGAATTAGTGAAAATCCGCAAACACTCGGCCCTCCGTGTAATGAGTTTGACACGTGCTTTAGAGTAAGGGCTGTCAAACCTGTCAGGATCTCAATTAGAGAATCAACCAGACCTGAGTAAATTTCTGCATTCCAAATCAACCCCTATCTCCTACACCTACCACTTAGTCACTTATGGGCATTTGAAATGATCAGATAGGGTAAAGCAATATGTTAATTGCTTCACCTTGCCTCCTGATAGGCTGGATGCAATTGTGGCCATATTGCTTATCACTATTAAATCCTTGTGTTTAGACCAAGGTGTAGGATATAGGGGTCAATTTGGAAATAGAAATTGAATGTAGTTCAGTGGCTGACAGCTGTCCTTAATTAGCCAACGACATTAGAAGGGTCTGGGATTCCTTTAAAAGGAGCAACCAAATATCTGGCAAATATAGTAAAAGGGATATTCTGGTAGGACGTATGCCTACCATTAGTTCTGAATACTGGTGAGGTTTTGAGGGAAAAATGGCCGTGATGATTGGAATCGCTTTCAGGTATGTTAAGTATTGATTAAGTTTGTTTCCCTTGTCCTTCAGGTGTTACAGGTAGCTATGTTTATAACACATCATTTTTCCTTAAGCGTTTCTTGGCTTTGTTGCCTGCTAATTGGAGGGATAACGTGTTCTACATCAGAAGGTGAGTTCATTTCAAATAACAGCTACGCAGTTCCATAACTTTCAAAGGCTGGCATTTTACAGTTTATATTTTTAACCTAGGTGATTGGTCTCCTGCACTGGATTCTAATGCAGCATGGCTCTATGCAGGATCACTTCGGTCTCTAGGATATGGCAATTATAAATCTCAAATGCAAGCGCAGCAGAAACATCCGGCCGCCATCCTGCGGAAAGAACTGGCCCCCATGTCCCGGCAACCTCAGCAAGTGTGGTATCCAGGTCAAATGCCCCTGCATCAGAAGCAACGTGCCGCAGAAGCTCAGCAGCAGAGGCAAGCGACAACTGTGCCCCAGCAAGTGTGGCATCAAGCTCACATGCTGACAGAACCACCGACCGCCGTGCCCCAGCAAGTGTGGCATCCTAATCAAATGCTGCAGAAGCAATCACCCGCCTCGCCTCAGCAAGTGTGGCATCCTGCTCAAAAGCCCCTGCAGCAGAAGCTACCGACCGCCGTGCCCCAGCAAGTGTGGCATCCAGCTCAAATGCAGCAGAAGCAACCGACCGCCGTGCCCCAGCAAGTGTGGCATCCTTCTCAAATGCCTCTGCAGCAGACGCAAACGACCCCCGTGCCCCAGGAAGCATGGCATCCTGCTCAGATTCCCCAGCAGAAGCAACTGGCCCCTATGCCTCTACTGCAGAAGGAACCAACCACCATAGCCCAGCAAACTCAGCAGGTGTGGCATCCAGCTCAAATGTCCAAGAATCGAACAGCCACTGAACCTCAGCAGAAGCAACCATCCACCACGCCCCAGCAAGCGTGGCATCCAGCTCAAAATCCCCTGCAGCAGAAGCAACCGGCCACTGAACCTCAACAGAAGGAGCTGACCGCCATGCCACAGAAGCTACAGGCCTCCATTCTCCAGCAGCCTCCGCTTGTGTGGCATCCATCTCAATTTCCCCAGCAGAAGGAACTGGCAGTCGAGCCTCAGCAAGTGAGGTATCCAGCTCAAATGGCCCAGCAGCTACCCAACCCCATTCATCAGCAATTATGGCATGTAGCCCAAATTTCCCAGCAGCAACTGGCCCCATTGTCTCAACAGAAGCACTACGAAAGCACTGAAGATGCCTCTGGTAGTTCTCAGGCCAGCATTGAACAGTCAGGTGTCATCCCCATCTCTTCCTACAGTTCCAAATCGCACTACAAGAATGGCAGAACTGTCTTCTCCCAAATCAGCTACACTCCTAGGGAGGCAATGCCTGTTGACAGTGGAAATGCTCCCAAGGACGGTTATGTTAGCATTGGTGCACCAAGCATATATCCAACACTAGTGAAGGATTCTGCAAGGTAATGGTTCACTTTAACCTGCTCTGAACTTTGCTCTGAATTTGAAGGCCTTTGTACTAACCATATATCTATCAACAGAAAAATATAATGGATTCATCCTCTAGAAGCTCTAATGGTGAGTATTGTTTTTGACATTGGTTACTTAACATTCTGTGTTGCTGACACTGTTTGCATTTCTGCTTTTTAGACCAGGAAGTTGCTGGTGCTCTTGCTACTCTAGTGTGACGGAATCAATAAACAACTTACTTTAAAAAATGCCTTGTCTCTTTGAAATGTTTCTCATGTCCATTGCTTGCTAATTGAGAACAGGTGGTGTGCAGTCCGTAGTAAAAATGACTACTCTTCAGTTAATTCTTTGGTTCTCATCTCTTACATTTGCTACTGATTTAAAATAAAAGCTTGGGTCTACATAAGAGCATTTGTGATGGGGTCACATTCCTCATATGTTCATACTTTAGATGTAGGCATGCACTGTATACAGTGAGACTGTAGGACAAATCCCTGATTAAGAGCTCTGGGGAAGTGTACTAAAAATTTCTGAAGCATTGAAGGTCCCTAAGAACACAGTGGCCTCCATTGTTTATAAATGTAAGAGCTTTGGAACCACCAAGACTCTTCCTAGAGCTGGCCGCCGGGCCAAACTGAGCAATTGGGGGAGAAGGGCCTTGGTCAGGGAGGTGATCAAGAACCTGATTGTCACACTGACAGAGCTCGAGAGTTCCATCTCTGCAGCACTCCACCAATCAGGGCTTTATGGTAGTGTGGAGAGGTGGAAGCCTCTCCGTAAAAAGCACATTACAGCCGGCTTTATACCTAAAGACTCTGAAACCATGAACAAGCTTCTCTGGTCTGATTAAACCAAGAATGAACTCTTTGGATTGAATGGCAAGCGTCATGTCCGGAGGCAACCTCTCACCATTGAGTGGCCCATCCATATCCTGGACTTAAACCCGATCAAACATCTCTGGAAAGACTTGAAAATAGCTGTCTAGCAAAGCTCCACATCCAACCTGACCGAGCTTGAGAGGATCTGCAGAGAGGAATGGTAGAAACTTTCATTTCTAAATCATAACGCAAATGAAACCCTGAATTCAGTTTATATAGCCATGGGGGAATGAAAACAGATGCATTTGGTTGTGAAGACAGATTACATGTAAACAAAAGGAATACTAAAATTGCCAATGTATCGTCAAGGTGTATACATAACCCGAGGGTGGTCGAAATTGTTTAAATGTTGCATATACATTTTTTTAGTATCTAGATATTGTGTTAGAATGTCTAAATAACTACTTTATTCATTGTCAGAAATATATAAATAGTTTTACCTGCACCTGTATGCAGATACCGTTGTGTACTCAATTGCCCTGCCCTGCTGATCAGGCTCTATCTGATCTACATTAGGCTTTCATTATTTTGCAGAACACCTTTATTGACCTTAAATTATTGAATTCATGGAAAACTTTTCTAGAGTACACAAAAATGATTCTAATGATTGAAGTGTACGTACCTGGTACGGTGTATCAGTATATACGTTAAGTTGTCTTTTTGAAAAACATATTGAGTTAATTAAGATGCTGAAAATAAAAGGGGCTTCTTCTAAATCAAATCAAATCAAATCAAATCAAATTTTATTTGTCACATACACATGGTTAGCAGATGTTAATGCGAGTGTAGCGAAATGCTTGTGCTTCTAGTTCCGACAATGCAGTAATAACGAGCAAGTAATCTAACTAACAATTCCAAAAAAAACTACTGTCATACACAGTTAAGGGGATGAAAGAATATGTACATAAATATTGAATGAGTGATGGTACAGGCAGCATAGGCAAGATACAGTAGATGATATCGAGTACAGTATATACATATGAGATAAGTTTAAACCAAGTGGCATAGTTAAAGTGGCTAGTGATACATGCTACATAAGGATGCAGTCGACTATAGAACAGTATCAACGTATGCATATGAGATGAACAATGTAGGGTAAGTAACATTATATAAGGTAGCAAAGTGGCTAGTGATATATTTACATCATTTCCCATCGATTCCCATGATTAAAGTGGCTGGAGTAAAGTCAGTGTCATTGACAGTGTAAGGCAGTAGCCACTCAATGTTATGGTGGCTGTTTAACAGTCTGATGGCCTTGAGATAGAAGCTGTTTTTCAGTCTCTCGGTCCCAGCTTTGATGCACAAACTGAGCTCTGGATGAAGCGGGGTGAACAGGCAGTTCGGGTGGTTGATGTCCTTGATGAATGGCCTTCCTGTAGCATCTGGTGGTGTAGGTGTCCTGGAGGGCAGGTAGTTTGCCCCCGGTGATGCGTTGTGCAGACCTCACTACCCTCTGGAGAGCCTGGCACGGTTGAGGGCGGAAGCAGTTGCCCATACCAGCGGTGACTTAAACCCGCCAGGATGCTCTCGATTGTGCATCTGTAGAAGTTTGTGAGTGCTTTTGGTGACAAGCCGAATTTCTTCAGCCTCCTGAGGTTGAAGAGGCGCTGCTGCGCCTTCCTCACAATGCTGTCTGTGTGAGTGGACCAATTCAGTTTGTCTGTGATGTGTAGACGAGGAACTTAAAACTTGCTACCCTCTCCACTACTGTTCCAGATTTGGATGGGGGTGTTCCCTCTGCTGTTTCCTGAAATCCACAATCATCTCCTTAGTTTTTTGACGTTGTGTGAGTTATTTTCCTGACACTAAACTCCGTAAACAAAAGCCCTCAATACTAAAAGCCGTCTCGTCGTTGTTGTATACCTACCACTGTTGGGTCTCCGAAATTGATTTGAAATGTTGCGTGGCCACATTTTTTTAGTATGGGTAGAATTGAGTTAGGAATGGCTCAAATAACCCTTTAGTGTTGAATCAGAAATGTTAAATTGCCTACCCTCACCACCTGGGGGCGGCCCGTCAGGAAGTCCAGTACCCAGTTGCACAGGGCGGGGTGAGACACCTTTATTGATCAAAAAGGGTCTCGAGCTTGATGACGAGCTGGAGGGTACTATGGTGTTGAATGCCGAGCTGTATTTCGATGAACAGCATTCTGACATAGGTATTCCTCTTGTCCAGATGGGTTATGGCAGTGTGCGGTGTGGTTGAGATTGCACACAAAAATGATTCTAATGATTGAAGTGGGTCAAGGGTGTCAGGTAGGGTCAGATATGGTCCTTGACTTGTCTTTCTCAAAGCATCATGATGTTAATTAAGATGCTGAAAATAACGGGGGGCTTCTTCTATAGCTCAGGTCTGGCTTTCTTGGGAACAGGAAAATAGTACAAAGCATGTAAACAATGTTCTTACTGGTATAGACTATTGCAAAATCATGTCTATATGAATGCAGCTGCCAGCTGGTTCATGCTCTAAAGCCTTTAGATGCATTTGGGCCTGCAGCCTTGTTTTATTATGGGTTAACAGTTTAAATGTCTTACTCATTCGGCTGCAGTGACCCTCTTTGTCAGAGAGACCTGCATGTTTCCGTTGCATCAGTGGCACTGTATGAGGTCCGTAGGTCAATTCGGGCTTTGTCTTTATTTATGCCTACAAGAATCCTGGTCTGTGACTGGGCTGGACATCTACCATAACCATTAGTCCGTGATTGACTGTAGACCCTGCCACATGAGTCAGGGTTATCATACACTCTCATGGATTGCTAACTCTGGAAATTCCTTTGGTCTGTACAGAGTTCAGTAAATCAGCTCTTTGCCCCTTACTTGTGGAATAATCTCCAAGCTTCTCTAAACATGGATGTTTTGGTGTCTCTAGGTTAATTCAGACTGCTGAATGAGGCCTGTTACAACTTACTTACAAAACCTTTAAAGGTGTTTGTGAAACCATTCAGTCATGGATGTATGTAAACATATTTAATACATATTGCTTGTTACAGAAGACTACTGTTGTACATTGAATAGCCATTCATCACTGTTACACCTTCTTGATGTGATCGTTCAATATGTCTGGAAATGTTTATAATCCACATAGTGTGAACAGGTGTTTCCAATGTTTTATTACCCCCCTAAACCTGAATCTGAAATGACCTTTATGATCTTTCTTATCACTATTACTTTGGGGTTCTAATCCCCCTCTTTCAAAATCCCCAAGGTGAACAAATCTTTAACATTCATGATCCTTCACTATATTTATCCCTGAACCTCCCACAAGAACTACTGTCTATAGCTATTCTTAATGACCTTACTGCCAATATGAAAGGTTTATACACAGCTAAATACATTGTTGGAGACAGTTTTCATGTCTTTCGTTATGCAAACATTTGTTTATTAGATTATATTTCTCATTAAGAATAATGTTGTTTTAATTATATATGGCTCACGCTTTGCTTTGGTCATGTGTTCTCTTATGGGTCAATGATTTTAATTACAATATAGAAATGATGTTCTAGGCTCAATTACTTAAAAGTGCATGTGGTCCCACCCCTCCCATGTGTTCCCAGGTGCATATTTGGGAGCCCATATTCATTCAGGATGTAAGGCTTGCTAGTTATGGCAAATGTTAGGAAAACTTGGTTGTTGTAACAAAACAGCAACGTTTTATACTTTGACCACACCTTTTCACATACGTTTTATTTGGGTCTTTTTAATTTACTACGTTGATTGGCTCCAGCCCTTGGAGGCTCGGTGCATTTACAAAGAAGAAATAACACAATTCAACAATTGATGGATGGTGACAAAAATAATGACATTGCCAGTAGTCATGTTAAGGTTTTCAACGTTCTATTGGGGGAGTTTATGGATTTGCATGTGGCTGTGCATTATATGGTGCCTGCATAGGAAAGAGGATCTGATCAAGCCTATTGGTATTCTTGATCAATTCTTGAGCCAAAAAGACACACAACTGTTATGGGGTTAATTCCACATCTGCTTGCATTGCTTGGTAGTGGTATGAGACAACATAAATAATACAATTTCAGTAAAGTAAAAATCAATGATATTATCCTAAATTGAGAGATGAATAAAGAATGTGTTATAACATTAACATCATCAAAAATCTTTCAGAATGTACCTGTCTTCAGTATAGAATGACATGTATACAGATTATATTACAACTCTTTGTGTTTTGTCTTAATGACTGTTCTTTAGTAAATAGGAAACTCAACAGTGTGTTAGTCGGAGAAACATTAACTAGATAGTTGTTTTATGTTTGTGAAACCTTGAAATGAACACAATGAGAAGTGATTTTGTAACAACAGTTTTGAATGGGTAATTGTATCACATATATATCATTGTATGTTTTAATTAGCGCTCATATAAACTTTTTTCATCACTGCCTTGTAAACCCATTCTTGTAAGTTGGAGCTACTGTACATGATTGTCTGGGGCTGCTGTACAGATTTGAGCACTTGCCAAGATGTTGACATTTCTGGGTATGTCTCACCTGTAACATAATAATAATAAATATTATGATGATAATAATAATATTGTTAAATTATTTTTTATAATATCACTAATCTGTCAATCAATCATATGTATTTCTTAAAAGCCCTTTTTTGCATCAGCAGTAGTCACAAAGCATTTTAGAGATACCCAGTCTAAAAATCTAAGACCCGTCAATGCATATGTCAAAGCACAGCATCTAGGAAACACTCCCTAGACGTCATAAACCTAGGATAAAAACTAGAGAGGAACTGTACATGTTCCTCTTATTGTTATTCAAGACGTTCCAACGATCGTAGATGACCATAAGGGTCATATAATAACCAGGGAGCCTATAGAGGGGGCAAAAGTTCAACACTCAGGAGTCAACGTCATCTCTTTTTTTCATAGCCTGAGAGAGAACGAGAGAGAGAGAGAACGAGAGAGAGAGAGAAAGAGAGAGAGAGAGAGAAAGAGGCTCTATTACATAAAGTTATCACAGATGCACACGATGTAACACATTATATCAATAATTCCCTAAAAGTTGGATGTCATTGTCTTTCATAACTGTTGCAATACAAAACATTGAAACCTTGTTAAATATGTGTAACTTTGGTATACATTGAGTGAAATGTTATACATTGAGCGAGAGAGCGAGAGAGTGTAATATTACACAATTAAATAATAGATCATCACTCACACACACAGACTTGACTTCATCGTTGTTCAGAGTGTATTATCATAGTTTCTAATTATCGTTTTTAATCATAGTTTGAACATAGGTTCTAATCATAGTTTCTAATCATACTTTCTAGTCTGAGAGGTTTTGATATACAGTGGGGCAAAAAAGCATTTAGTCAGCCATTTAAAAAGATGAGAGAGACCTGTAATTTTCATCATAGGTACACTTCAACTATGACAGACAAAATGAGAAAAAAAATCCAGAAAATCACATTGTAGGATTTTTAATGAATTTATCAGCAAATTACGGTGGAAAATAAGTATTTGGTCAATAACAAAAGTTTCTCAATACTTTGTTATATACCCTTTGTTGGCAATGACAAAGGTCAAACGTTTTCTGTAAATCTTCACAAGGTTTTCACACACTGTTGCTGGTATTTTGGCCCATTCCTCCATGCAGATCTCCTCTAGAGCAGTGATGTTTTGGGGCTGTTGCTGGGAAACACGGACTTTCAACTCCCTCCAAAGATTTTCTATGGGGTTGAGATCTGGAGACTGGCTAGGCCACTCCAGGACATTGAAATGCTTCTTACGAAGCCACTCCTTCATTGCCCGGGCGGTGTGTTTGGGGTCATTGTCATGCTGAAAGACCCAGCCACGTTTCATCTTCAATGCCCTTGCTGATGGAAAGAGGTTTTCACTCAAAATCTCACGATACATGGCCCCACTTATTCTTTCCTTTACACAGATCAGTCGTCCTGGTCCCTTTGCAGAAAAACAGCCCCAAAGCATGATGTTTCCACCCCCATGCTTCACAGTAGGTATGGTGTTCTTTGGATGCAACTCAGCATTCTTTGTTATATTTTGGTTTCATCTGACCATATGACATTCTCCCAATCTTCTTCTGGATCATCCAAATGCTCTCTAGCAAACTTCAGACGGACCTGGACATGTACTAGCTTAAGCAGGGGGACACGTCTGGCACTGCAGGATTTGTGTTACTGATTGTAGGCTTTGTTACTTTGGTCCCAGCTCTCTACAGGTCATTCACTAGGTCCCCCCGTGTGGTTCTGGGATTTTTGCTCACCGTTCTTGTGATCATTTTGACCCCACGGGGTGAGATCTTGCGTGGAGCCCCAGATCGAGAGAGATTATCAATGGTCTTGTATGTCTTCCATTTCCTAATAATTGCTCCCACAGTTGATTTCTTCAAACCAAGCTGCTTACCTATTGCAGGTTCAGTCTTCCCAGCCTGGTGCAGGTCTACAATTTTGTTTCTGGTGTCCTTTGACAGCTCTTTGGTCTTGGCCATAGTGGAGTTTGGAGTGTGACTATTTGAGGTTGTGGACAGGTGTCTTTTATACTGATAACAAGTTCAAACAGGTGCCATTAATACAGGTAATGAGTGGAGGACAGAGGAGCCTCTTAAAGAAGAAGTTACAGGTCTGTGAGAGCCAGATATCTTGCTTGTTTGTAGGTGACCAAATACTTATTTCCCACCATAATTTGCAAATAAATTCATAAAAAATCCTACAATGTGATCTTCTGGATTTTTTCCCCTCATTTTGTCTTTCATAGTTGAAGTGTATCTATGATGAAAATTACAGGCCTCTCTCATCCTTTTAAGTGGGAGAAGTTGCACAATTGGTTGCCGACTAAATGCTTTTTTGCCCCACTGTAACAAGAGGGTCAAATAGAAACTAAGAGGGCAGAAGCTATTGTTTACAAACAGTATGAATAAAAACAATGGCTACTGCTCAATGGCTAAATAGCCTTAATTTAAAGAAAATAAATATATGTCAATGAAAACAATTTAGACAAATCATTCTTAAATAATATATATCTATATACATACATCACATTGAATATTCAACTCACCTTCAAAAAGCTCCATGAGGAAGGGAGGATTCCCAGATGATCTTTTAGCTGTTCTGTTTTCCTGCTGTTCTGGGCTGTTGGCTGTTGTTGAGGGAAGGGGCATTTGAGTGAGCTGGGGCCTTTTATGGGGAGCCTGTCTGCTTTTACATGTTGAGTGAGTGAAAGAGGGCCTACCTGTAAGATATTTTGTGCTACAAACATACTTCTTTTTGAAGAGGTTTTTTGAACATTCAAAAATGAATTTCTACACTAAAGAATGTGAATTTGGTCATAAAAATTCTAGTTGACAATTTATATGCATGAAAATAAAGATGCTTATAATGTGACATTTTGGAGACATTTCTGGACACTTATAGGGGCCTCCTATGCCTTGTTATGGATATATGTCTGTAAAGATAGGTTGGTATAAGAGAAATGCTCCATTTTTGGGTCCTTGTTGACAAGATGTTGGGGAATCACTGGAGGGGAATATTGCCCAACAGTGCATCTCAGTGTACATCTCAAACACAATAGGCGTTTTGTGTCAGTGTCAGTGTCAGTGTGTTGGCAGCAGCCACTCAATGTTAGTGGTGGCTGTTTAACAGTCTGATGGCCTTGAGATAGAAGCTGTTTTTCAGTCTCTCGGTCCCAGCTTTGATGCACCTGTACTGACCTCGCCTTCTGGATGATAGCGGGGTGAACAGGCAGTGGCTCGGGTGGTTGATGTCCTTGATGATCTTTATGGCCTTCCTGTGACATCGGGTGGTGTAGGTGTCCTGGAGGGCAGGTAGTTTGCCCCCGGTGATGCGTTGTGCAGACCTCACTACCCTCTGGAGAGCCTTACGGTTGTGGGCGGAGCAGTTGCTGTATCAAGCCTACCACTGTTGTGTCGTCCCCAAACTTGATGATTGAGTTGGAGGCGTGCGTGGCCACGCAGTCGTGGGTGAACAGGAAGTACAGGAGAGGGCTCAGAACGCACCCTTGTGGGGCCCCAGTGTTTAGGATCAGCGGGGCGGAGATGTTGTTGCCTACCCTCACCCCCTGGGGGTGGCCCGTCAGGATGTCCAGTACCCAGTTGCACATGGCGGGGTCGAGACCCAGGCTCTCGAGCTTGATGACGAGTTTGGAGGGTACTATGGTGGGTACTATGGTGTTTAGATACTGTAGCTATGCATATATCTCCAGCCCTTTCAAACTTAACATCTGCCAAATAGTGGTTTCCCTTTTCCGTCTGATGTTTCCACTTGGCACTCCATCCCTACTAATTATCATTGATTCCAAGTCTTAGCCTTGAAAATTCCCATCCACTTTTTAAGGAATTTATTTGGATCAACCGTTCAACTTGTCTTTCTCTTTGGAGTATGTTGTTTTCTTCTCCTGTTTCTTTCAGCACAGCAGGCAGACAATCTGTTCTTTTTTCTGGTCTTTTATATTCGCCCCAAGTGCTCCAATCCTTCTTTACTTTATTGTATGGCCCTTAATGTCTAGAAATCTACACTCACTCTCTGCTTCCACTGCTGTACGCTGGCCAACAGTGACTGGATCTTTCATGTACAATTGAAGTCAGAGGTTTACGTACACTTAGGAGTCATTAAAACTCATTTTTCAACCACCAGTCATTAAAACATATTTTTCAACCACCACAAATTTAGGACATCTACTTTGTGCCATAAGTCATTTTTCCAACAATTGTTTACAGACAGATTATTTAACTTATAATTCACTGTATCACAATTCCAGTGGGTCAGAAGTTTACATACACTAAGTTGACTGTGCCTTTAAACAGCTTGGAAAATTCCAGAAAATGATGTCATGGCATTAGAAGCTTCTGATGGGCTAATTGACATAATTGAATTCAATTGGAGGTGTACCTGTGGATGTATTTCAAGGCCTACCTTCAAACTCAGTGCCTCTTTGCTTTACATCATGGGAAAATCAAAATAAATCAGCCAAGACCTCAGAAAAAACATTGTAGACCTCCAGAAGTCTAGTTCATCCTTGGGAGCAATTTCCAAACACCTGAAGGTACCGCGTTCATCTGTACAAACAATTGTACGCAAGAATAAATACCATGGGACCACACAGCCGTCATACTGCTCAGGAAGGAGACGCGTTCTGTCTCCTAGAGATGAACGTGCTTTGGTGCGAAAAGTGAAAATAAATCCCAGAACAACAGCAAAGTTGTGAAGATGCTGGAGGAAACAGCTACCAAAGTATCTATATCCACAGTAAAACGAGTCCTATATCAACATAACCTGAAAGGCCGTTCAGCAAGGAATAAGCCACTGCACCAAAACCGCCATAAAAAAACAGACTACGGTTTGCAACTGCACATGGTGACAAAGATCGTACTTTTTGGAGAAATGTCCTCTGGTCTGATGAAACAAAAATATAACTGTTTGGCCATAATGTCCATCGTCATGTTTAGAGGAAAAAGAGGGAGGCTTGCAAGCCGGAGAACACCATTCCAACCATGAAGCACGGGGGTGGCAGCATCATGTTGTGGGGGTGCTTTGCTGCAGGAGGGACTGATGCACTTCACAAAATAGATGGCATCATGAAGACGGAAGATTATGTGGATATATTGAAGCAACATCTCAAGACATCAGTCAGGAAGTTAAAGCTTTGTCGCAAATGGGTCTTCCAAATGGACAATGACCCCAAGCATACTTCCAAAGTTGTGGCAAAATAGCTTAAGGACAACAAAGTCAAGGTATTGGAGTGGCCATCACAAAGCCCTGACCTCAATCCTATAGAACATTTGTGGGCAGAACTGAAAAAGCATGTGCGAGCAAGGAGGCCTACAAACCTGACTCAGTTACACCAGCTCTGTCAGAAGGAATGGGCCAAAATTCACCCAACTTATTGTGGGAAGCTTGTGGAAGGCTACCCTAAACATTTGACCCAAGTTGAACAATTTAAAGGCAATGCTACCAAATACTAATTGAGTGTATGTAAACTTCTGACCCACTGGGAATCAGATGAAAGAAATAAAAGCTGAAATAAATCATTTTCTCTACTATTATTCTGACATTTCACATTCTTAAAATAAAGTGGTGATCCTAACTGATCTAAACAGGGATTTTTCACTAGGATTAAATGTCAGGAATTATGGAAAACTGAGTTGAAATGTATTTGGCTAAGGTGTATGTAAACTTCCGACTTCAACTGTATGTAACGTAATCAGATCTGGGTTCAAATACTACAGTGGCAAGAAAAAGTATGTGAACCTGTGTAATTACCTGGATTTCTGCATAAATTAGTCATAAAATGTTATCTGATCTTCATCTTAGTCACAACAATAAACAAACAGGGTGTGCTTAAACTAATAACACACTAATTGTATTTTTTCTTGTCTATATTAAATACATAATTTAAACATTCACAGTGTAGGTTGGAAAAAGTATGGGAACCCCTAGGCTATTGACTTTTCCAAAAGCTAATTGGAGTCAGAAGACAAACTGAAGTTGATTTGTTTGTAAGGAACACATAACACTATGTGTGGAGAAAAAAAAGCACAGCACACCAACATCAAAACCCCATCCCGACTGTAAAGTATGGTGGAGGGAGCATCATGGTTTGGGGCTGCTTTGCTGCCTCAGGGCCTGGACAACTTGCTATCATTGATGGAAAAATTAATTCCCAAGTTTATCAAGACATTTTGCAGGAGAATAAAGGCTATCTGTCTGCCAATTGAAGCTCAACAGAGGTTGGGCGACGCAACAGGACAGTGACCCAAAACACAAGTAAATCAACAACAGAATGGCTTGAACAGAAGAAAATACGCCTTCTGGAGTGGCCCAGTCAGAGTCCTGACCTTCTGGAGTGGCCCGGTCAGAGTCCTGACCTTCTGGAGTGGCCCGGTCAGAGTCCTGACCTTCTGGAGTGGCCCGGTCAGAGTCCTGACCTTCTGGAGTGGCCCGGTCAGAGTCCTGACCTTCTGGAGTGGCCCGGTCAGAGTCCTGACCTTCTGGAGTGGCCCGGTCAGAGTCCTGACCTTCTGGAGTGGCCCGGTCAGAGTCCTGACCTTCTGGAGTTGCCCAGTCAGAGTCCTGACCTTCTGGAGTGGCCCAGTCAGAGTCCTGACCTTCTGGAGTGGCCCAGTCAGAGTCCTGACCTCAACCTGATTGCGATGCTGTGGCATGACCTCGAGAGCGGTTCACACCAGACATTCTAAGAATATTGCTGAACTGAAACATTTTTGTAAAGATGAATAGTCCAAAATTCCTCCTGACCGCTGTGCAGGTCTACAGAAAACATTTGGTTGAGGTTATTGCTGCCAAAGGAGGGTCAACCAGTTATTAAATCCAACATTTCACATACTTTCCCCACCCTATACTGTGAATGTTAACACAGTGAGTTCAATAAAGACATGAAAACGCATAATTGTTTGTGTTATTTGTTTAAACAGACTGTGTTTGTCTGTTGTTGTGACTTAGATGAAGATCAGATCAAATTGTATGACCAATTTATGCAGAAATCCAGGTAATTCCAAACGCTTCACACACTTTTTCTTGCCACTGTATTTAAAATATTTCAATTAATTGCTCATATATTCAAAGTATTCTGATATTTTATTTGAAAAGATAAGTAGTTTAATGTTTTATATATATATTTGGAAATATACTTTAAAGGATTTGAAAAACTCAAATACACTCATGAATTTACATAAGAATGTGAAAATACTGTCAAATAATACAATTTGGCAGACTATTTGGTTTTTACAAATAACCATTCAAATACAGAAATAAAAGTTGTTTTGGGCTGCGTATTTAAAAAAGTTTTTTATATACCAGACAATCAAATATCCTGTACATGTATTTGAACAGAGGTCTGCACTTAAAATTTTGTGCAACATTTGCATGAAAATACACAAATGTATTGTAATATTTTGCATCGTATTGTTTCTTCGTGATTGGATTTGGAATCTTCAACGGTTATTTTTTCAGAAGACAGATTTCAATTCTTCTTTCTCTGTTAGACCCTCCATGCCCTGCCAGTCTTCTGAGGTCAGTCAGTTGTGATTGTAAACATCAGATCAGCGCCAACGCTGACAAACTAGGCTAAAATCTCAGTGGTGAGTAGCCACTGAGCTGTGGTCAACTCGCAGATGGCAGACTTTCCCTCACATAAAGATACACCATGCCCACCAGAGCGCACACACACAGCCTACACAAGATTCAGGCAGAAAACAATACGGACTCCAAAACAGACACAATAACTGTCACAAAGCTAATTATTTACATTCATTTATTTGTTTATTTTACAACTCAGTTTTAGGAACAGGTTCTCCTGCCTGCTTCACCTCCTAAAATGATAGAAAAAGTTTTTGAGAAGCAGTATACATACATTAAATGGAGGCCACTCAGTATAATTCATTGCTGCTTTCTACATATTATCAAAGCCACTGAAACGTATACTGCACCATAGATATGGGTTCAAATAATATTTGTTTTCTTTCAAATACGTATTTACCTGCTCTTAATTGAGGTTGCCTGGAACAATGGAACCAATAGAACAGTCCAAGAAGTGCAAACCCTGTCCATCTGGCACTCCAGGTAGGCTCAATCAACCCTCAAAGGCATTTGAAAGAGAACCAATACTATTTTGTTATTTGTTTTGACCTCTGACCTTGAGATTGCCTAGTATGAGTGACTGGCAGAACTTCCGCACACGTTCGGTGGTGATCTCTCCCTCGGGCATGAGCCACTTCATATCTGAGTCGCGGTCGTAAATGCCCACGCGAGGAAGGTCACGAGACGTCAGGCCAAAGTAGCCCAGAGATTTCTCATTGGACTTCACCCCATGTACCAGCACAAACAGGAACTGTGACAAAAAAAAATCATGGTAATATTCAGTAGAGCACACTGTAGCAAATACGTTTGGCAACAGAAACTAAAACTAAAATCTGTGATTTTATTGAACGAGACCAATATCAAAAGTAGTGCACTATATATAATATACAGTACATAATATACAGGACTCAAAACATCTGACTCCATTGATCCAATTTGCAAATTAAATTCAAGATTCAATTAAATAGTTGAATCAAAAGAACCAATTCCAAATAGGGGATTAGGGACATTATCTCAAGATTTGAATCAAATGGCCGATATAACAGAGGTTTTGTTAAGTCGCTCTTTTCAGGTCCAGTTGCTGCTTGCCTGCTCTCACCTTCCCAACAAATTCTGGGGCCAGAGCTCCTAGTCGGTCCTTGAGCACTTCATAGTCACTACTCCCCCTGTTGATGAAGAGCAGGAGGTGCCCCTTCACCTCAGACTGGAACAGACCCACTGCTGTCTGAGAGGAGAGGAGAGAGACATTAACTGTCTGTAGGTGTAGTCTGGTTATATGACTGAACATGACAGGCTAATAATACAAAGATGTGCTGGCAAGATGTAATCATAACAAGGCTGGTATAACTGTTAATAGGTGCTGTTGTATAGAGTAGTGTGTAAGGTGTAGATGAACAGTGCTGTGGTCAGTGACTACCACTTGGTTGTACTCGGTGATGTAGCGCAGCTCGTTCATGGTGATAAAGCGAGCAAGGCCGTCCGCCTCCACTTTCTTGGTCTCAGAGAGCTGAAGGTTGTCTTGGTGGTTATCTGCCTGAACACACACACACATAAATCAACATTTTCAGTTGATATTTTCTTGTAAATTTGTTGTCAAAGTAGTTGTAATGAGAGTCAAGCAGGTGATTTCTGATGGACAAAGTGAAAGGTGTAGTGTAGTAGTTTACTTTTCTGAAGATGGAGATCGTGTCAGACGCGATGCCGAGTTTGGCCCATGCCTCCTTATCGCTGCACAGAGCCACAGGGATATGCTTCACAGTCTTAGCTGCCTCCACAAACTCCTTGTAGCCAAAAGTCTCATCTGAGGGAGTCTGAGAAAGAGAGGGAAAGAGATTGCGAGAGAGAGAAGGGGGGGCAGTGAGAGGGGGCAGGCAGAGAGGGAGAGAGAATGTTAGTCTGATAACATTCACTACAGTGATATACTATAGAAGTCTGTTTTTGAGATTCAAATTGCCAATTAGCCCATTGAAATAATATTTTGGTCCCCAGTAGGTACATGGCAGTACACCATATATTTTCTCTCTCTCTCTCTCTCTCTCTCTCTCTCTCTCTCTCTCTCTCTCTCTCTCTCTCTCTCTCTCTCTCTCTCTCTCTCTCTCTCTCTCTCTCTCTCTCTCTCTCTCTCTCTCCTTCACCCACGCTCTGTTTACACTTGTTTACAGCGACCTCCTCTGTGCCAATTCCTCAGATGCTTCCTCGTTTCCTTGTCCTGCGGCCTGCCATCGTCCCCCGCACACTGAGTTTAGCCAAAGGGCTCGGGCCGCCACTTGACACTCTGGGACGGCCGCCTACTATCCTCAAGGCAACGCAAGCTAGTCACTTCCTGTGCCAAGTGTGTGGCCAGCCACAGGCTGACAGCAGCTGGGACTGTAGCTACGAACAGTCAACAGGAATGTATGTTTTGTTTTTTTCTCGTCTCAAATCTGAGTTATGGTTTAATTTGACCTCTGTTATATCTGGCTGGCCGCGTCCGGCCGCACGTTAGTGGTGTAGCATCTAGCCAACGATGATAAAAATCTACTGTGGTTTTGTACCATCGTGATGTGTCAACCTTACTCAGGCCTACAGTAGGTTACTGTACATGTTACATTTCCCTCCCTCCCCTCCCATCCTGCCCTTCCCACACTTGTTTCCTGTCTGACCTCAAAGAACCCGATGACGACCACCTCGGAGGCTTCGATGAAGGCCTCGGCTGCAGTGACATCATTCAGGGATGGGAGGGCGCTGTCTGTAGGGAGAGAGAGAGAGGTGGGGGGGGGCTTGATGGAATTCGTTGGACAAGCCCTAACCCAACTACCTACACTAGTTCCATCTCTTTAGAAACACGAGGAGGAAAAATGCATCAATCTGTGGAATGGCTCTCAGAAAGCCAGTCATAGGCTCAATCCCAATGTCAATTTCAGCATACATTTAGAATGAAGCAATGTATTGGGCATATATATTCTAAGGGGTATACTGGTGTGCATATTAGAACATAGAGGTCAAAAAGATGGAAGAGAACATCACACCATTCAGGAAGGAAACAGGAAATAAAGACTAAAAAGACTAGGAAGTCTAGGAAATCTAAAAACATGTACATGACCAAAGGCAAAAAGATTCTTACCTTCAGCTATGACTGAGGCGGCCAGGAGGGAGAGAATCAGAGAGAGCAGTGGTGCCATAACTTTATCGGCAGGCTGTAGACAACGAAGGGCCTCAGAGAAGTTTGTCTGTTTTTGATTCTATGCAGGGCGGTTGAGTTTTAGGCTGGAGTCTGTGTCCGTCTGTCCATGTGTGTCGTGTCCCTCCTTCTGTCCCTCTGTACCTCAGGGTACAGAGAATATCATGCCACATGGCCGTTTCCTCGTGCTGCTGATTGGTGCCTGTATGAGAAGCTGACAGGTGTTATTGATAGGTTAAGTTCAGCGAGTGTTGGACTACGTGTCACCGTGTCAGTTCATGAGTGTGGCTGGGTGGGTGGGTGGGCATACACACGCGTGTGACTAAGAATGTACCTCCTAACCTGAGGATACACATGCAAAATGTTTGTTTTTTTACTTCAGAATGTCAATATGAAAAAATCCCAAGCAGTCAAATCTGTCACATATTTTCAGCCTATACAGACTCCTCACTCAACAAGGATGTATATCTCTAGTATAATCCAGATTGTTCGGTACATAAATATCTGTAGTATCTAAATGTTCTAGTCAACTTGAAGTGGGCATATATTTTCTTTATCCCTTTTTCCCTACTCATTCTGTAATGTCCTGCTGTTCACCTAAAAGACAGCATTATTTTTCTGACAGAGCAATGCCACTTTATAGGAATTCGATTTGTATGCATGCGTGCACGACGTTCAATCTAATGCAGGGTTGGATGTGGCCCTCCCTCCTGTGGTGACTTGGCCACATTGCACTCTGAATCAGCAGGGTGTGTATACCTACCGGTGGCACGTAACAGGCAGCTGTTTGGTCTGACTGACCCTAGAGAATTAGCCAACTAGCTATTTTAGTATCCAACGGACACGCAACAAACCAAACCTTTATGTAACATGTTAATCAGAGACATCTTTGGAAGACGTATTAATGAAGCAGGAGAAGTATTTTAGATTGTTGAATATGTAGTGTGATTAAAAAAAATATATATATTTAAGTTTCAATTAAAAGCAATTTGATGATTTCAAAATAAAAAATTAGAGTATTTGTTTAAGATGTATAGATTTTCTATATTATAGAGTCTGAGTACACAAACTACCCAAAGTACAGTACACTACGTGCCATTTAAAATGAACAAATGAGCGGCTTAAAGGAATACTCCGTTCAAAAATGATCTCTGGTATTTTTTACATTAGTCTACTGTTGAACTAACTTGCAAAACACATCCTCATGATGTGGCGAGTTACAATTATCTTTTTGAAAGTCCTATGTCTTGATCGCTGACATTCAAAGCCTTTTGGGACTAATGAAAAAAAGACCAACATTTCATTTTTTGAGGAGATTATTCCATTAAAATGAAAGCAGTTCCCACATTTGAAAAGATTGCCCTCTAATACCAGAGTCACCTGTGTCACAGTCCTGCTAGATGTTTCATAAACAGCTTGTAACCAGCTTAAGACTTGTCATAGCGAGGGCAATTTGCCAGGTGTGGACTGTCCTCAATCTAAAGGGAATCCTCCTTGGTTAGCGTAACCCAGGGTCCCTGGGACTTCCCTACCCTAAACCCTAACCGCAACCCTAACCTTAACCATGTTTTATGTCAACTTCAGTGGGGTAGGGATATACCGAAGATCCCGGATAGCAAGGACCAATCCTCCTTTAGTGATGAGTTGTGGGACATCCCATTCAGCAATAACCTAAGTGATCCTGTAGAGTTCTCACAACTAGATATGATTTTATCATATTTTTACTTGTTTATAATATTGTAAAACAATTTAACTGTATAATTAACATGTACTCTAAAAAAAAAAAAGGAAAAACAAATATATAAATATATAGAGTACCGGTCAACAGTTTAGATACACCTACTCATTTAAGGGCTTTTTTTTTTTTACTATTTTGTACATTGTAGAATAATAGCATCAAACTATGAAATAACACTTATGGAATCATGTAGTAACCATAAAAGTGTTTAGCAAAAAGAAAACAAACTCAACATCAAGTCTCTATGGTAAGGTATCATTGTTGTTCCTGAAAATAAAAATGGGAGTTCATTTCATATTATCCACAACTGTAGCGTGTTGCTTGCCACATTCCAAGTGCTTCATGTCCCTCTTACATACTGTAACTTCCTGTATCTACACTCCAGTATAGTAAACATGTAGGTATAATCGGTTGGTTGTGCAATACCTTGCAATGTCAACTGAATGATGAAGGTAGATGACGTCAAGTATCGTGATGTGTCAATGTTGGTTTATCTCTCTTTGACAATGTGAACATGGAAATTTATAGCAAAAGATCCCTCAACATGTTCTAGTTACATTTCATATCGGGTCTCAAGCAGGCCCTTTTTTTCCCCATCCTCTCCCCAATCAATATAGGAGAAAGTTACATATATCCCATGTTTCTGAACAAGTGTTTAATATCAGATAATAACTAACCTGGTGAATAAGGGCTGAAACGTCGCCAATAAAAACCTCATGAGAGCATAGATTGCAGTGTTCTAAGTTTACATTTACCTTTGGTCTCTTTCTAACCACCTCAATGTCTGCAATGTACGCATGGGGCTCCCGAGTGGCGCAGCGGTCTAAGGCACTGCATCTCAGTGCTAGAGGCATCACTACAGACCCTGGTTCGATTCCAGGCTGTATCACAACCGGCTGTGATTGGGAGTCCCATAGGGCGGTGTACAGTTGGCCCACTGTCGTTAGGGTTTGGCCGGTGTAGGCCGTCATTGTAAATAAGAATTTGTTCTTGCCTGACTTGCCTAGTTAAATTAAAAAGTAAATACATGTGAATCTACTGTATGTTGGCCTGTACGCGTATATTATTAACAAAGTATTAGTGACAGCGCCATATTAAGCCAATACGGCTTCTTATTAAGTGCTAAACTCATGAGAGCCTCAAAACGTATGTTGTGTCACAGCATCACTCATGTCCTCAGACGGTCTCCACTCTCTTTGGCATATATGTCCCTGCATGATCTCAAATGTATGTACAGCATCTATATCTATCTATGTATCCATAGCTGCATGATCTCATATGTATGCACAGTATCTATATGTATCTATGTTTACAATTGGCTCATTCATCCCCCTCCTCTCCCCTGTAACTATTACTGAGGTCGTTGCTGTAAATGAGAACGTGTTCCCAGTCAACTTACCTGGTAAAATAACGGATACATTTCAATTTTTTTTTAAATCTATGTATCCATAGCTGCATGATATCCTTCCCCCAACTGTGTTGACCTCGAACTTCAATTCATCAGTGTTTTGTTCAGAGTTAACACACTCATTGTTCAATGTTTCTGAGAAACTCTACTCCACTTGGCTGATCTCCTCCTCTCTTATTCCCACTTTTTCACTCCTCCTTTTGCCTCTGATGTTATTTCACAGTCTAGTGAATCAAAAGGTTTCCTTCCACTACAGTCCCAGAGTAATCTCTAGCTTTTGGAAACAAATGCTTTGTTAAAGAGACTAATTACATGTAAGGCCTTTGCTGTAAACTGGCCCGGGTGTTTTAAAACATGTTGTAAAATCTTAACACTGAAATACTGCCAGAAACATTTGGAATGAGAGGAGGAAAACGAGAGAGTTGGAGTGGAGGAAAAACAAAGACAAATGAATGGTCAAATTCGTGCATCTTCTGATTTTCTTGTCTGAGAGAGAAAGAGAGAAGGATGAGAAAAGTGAAAGCTGATTCATGGTGACTGAGTTTGAATTTATAAACACCTGTAATCTGAGAAAGAGATGATGACTGGACAGATAGATGGGTGGGTGATGAAAGAGGCACACGTGAGAGCATTAATATGGCCTTATCACTGATACTCTGAGAGAGTTAATACTACACACAGGCTCGGGTGTTCAGTCCCAAGGTAGGTTAAGCATCTCAACAGGCAAAGATGAATCCAGAAGATGATGATGGGTAAACACACCTGACAACAGCCAGGTATAACATGAGAGGATGGTGATGGGTGAACACACCTGACAACAGCCAGGTATAACATGAGAGGATGGTGATGGGTAAACACACCTGACAACAGCCAGGTATAACATGAGAGGATGGTGATGGGTAAACACACTTGACAACAGCCAGGTATAACATGAGATGATGGTGATGGGTGAACACACCTGACAACAGCCAGGTATAACATGAGAGGATGGTGATGGGTAAACACACCTGACAACAGCCAGGTATAACATGAGAGGATGGTGATGGGTGAACACACCTGACAACAGCCAGGTATAACATGAGAGGATGGTGATGGGTAAACACACCTGACAACAGCCAGGTATAACATGAGAGGATGGTGATGGGTGAACACACCTGACAACAGCCAGGTATAACATGAGATGATGGTGATGGGTGAACACACCTGACAACAGCCAGGTATAACATGAGAGGATGGTGATGGGTGAACACACTTGACAACAGCCAGGTATAACATGAGATGATGGTGATGGGTGAACACACCTGACAACAGCCAGGTATAACATGAGAGGATGGTGATGGGTGAACACACCTGACAACAGCCAGGTATAACATGAGAGGATGGTGATGGGTGAACACACCTGACAACAGCCAGGTATAACATGAGAGGATGGTGATGGCACATCCGCGTATTTATATTTTTTAAGCTCTCTACTTGTCAGTTCCAACGGGACATTATTTGCATTTTTACCTTAACATGGAAGATAGAATTCAAAGCAAGCAGTGCACTGGAATGACATTCAGATTAACTGGAATGGCATTCACGCTCATGGGATGGGTGGCCAAAAATAACTAACTTAAAGCCACAACCCCAATAAGCCACGAATATGACCGCATTGAGGCATATGTCACTGTGCTTCTATGGCAGTAAGCACCATGCCACTGCAAACAAGACAGTTCATAATCCAGTGCCTTTATCACAGTCGACACACCTATATTATAGCTTTCATTTACTTTAAGAATGCAACATTTTCATCTCTCCCTCATGGCAAAATGTGTAGAATTGCAGGAAGTTAGCTGTGACACGTCTGCCTTTAACACTATGACATGGGGATACAAATTTAACAAACAATCATTTATTAGCCCTGTGTGTGAAGTACAAGCATGTACAATAAGTACAATACCATGCGTCCCACTGCTGGCTTGCCTCTGAAGCTCAGCAGGGTCAGTTCAGGGCCCGATTTCCCGATAGCGTTGGAACTTAGCCTTACCTACCTCTTTCCTGCAATGGCCGAAGATGTAACATACGTTTCCCAAAACACCACGTAGAGAGAGCGTTCATAATACCTTTTAATCAATACGAATACTTGAACAAAAAAAAAAACAACAAAACGACAAACTAACAGTTCTGCAAGGTACAAAACAGAAAACAACTACCCACAACCCATAGTGGGAAAACAGGCTGCCTAAGTATGATTCTCAATCAGAGACAACAATTGAATAGCTGCCTCTGATTGGGAACCATACCAGGCAAACACCTAGAAATATAACACACAGAACAAAACATAGAATGTCCACCCCAACTCACGCCGAACCAAACTAAAATAGAGCCATAAAAAATAAACTAAGGTCAGGACGTGACAGTCAGTCCCTAGATGGGAGACCAGATGCCGATGGAAGTGGTGTTGGAGGGCCAGTAGGGAACCTCTTCCCTCTGGTCTTAGGAGATTCCAAAGCCCCGGGGCTGTGAAGGGGACATTGTTGTCTTTCGGATGGGACATTAAATGGGTGTCCTGACTGTCTGTTGCCATTAACAAATACCATGGCACTTATCGTAAGAGTACGGGTGTTAACCCTGGTGCGGTACCCTGGCCAAATTCCCAACCTGGCACCTTTCAATCATGACCACCTAATCATCCCCCTTATTCCCAATTGGCATATATCACTCCTCACCTCTCCACCATGATAGGTGATGTGTGTTAAGCGTTCTGGCACAAAATAGTTGCCGTCCATCACCCAAGTGGGTGCTACACATTGGTGGTGAAAGAGGTGAGTTTTCCCCCTTTGCTATGTACAGTGCTTTGAGCAGTGAGCACCTACTGTAGGTGGATCAAAGGCGCTATATAAATGCAATCAATCATTATTATTATTACTGTTGTTATTATTATTAGAAGTTACAATGAGTATACAATACAACAACAAAAACATTCCTTGGATCTTATCCATTGATGATGTAAATTCATTTGTGATGAAGGTTAATTTTACACTCAGTAACTTGTATAAATAGCTTTTTAAACTCAATTTACTGTCATTACTGCGGTTCCCTGGTGTTGTCTCTGAAGTCATCACAGTTTGTTTGAGGTAAAAGCTAATCTGTAGATTACAAAGCCTCACCGTCTTCTGAGTTATTAACAGGCGAAGACAAATTTACATCCCAAATGCTACCCTATTCCCTACAGAGTGCATTACTTACTTTCAGACCACCGGGTTCTATTCAAAAGGAAGGCACTACGTAGGGAATAGGGTGCCGTTTGGGACTCAAGCAGAGCCTACCAGAAGAAAGACAAGGGAAAGGGGGATATCAAATGGAGGCAGCCAATCTTGGCTCAGGATTACAAAAGAGGGAGGAGCAGGGAATAAGGCCACGTTAGGGCAAGAGTTAAATCTGTCTAAACGTTCTGCCTAAACAGAAGTTGTATAACATTTAACCCACTGGTGCTGGAGGACTTCTGTACTGAACACTATTGGTGTTGGCAGACTCACTCCACGCCCATGTGGTACAGATGTTTACCTTGACAGAGTTGACCTTGTGTCTTTATTGACCTTTTATTTCAGTATTTGCACTGTCTCTATGCACACTCACAGGGCCCTACACACTCGCACACACTGTCACTCCAACACACACACACACACACACACACACACACACACACACAACACACACACACACACACACACACACACACACACACAAACGCTCACTCCATTATTTGCTCACTCACACATAATATGCACATACATTTATACTGACTCTACACACCCACTCACATACAAGCTGCTGCTACTCTGTTGATCTCATATCCTGTTGCCTAGTCACCTTACCCCTATACATATCTTACCTCCATCACTCCAGTATCCCTGCATATGTAAATATGGTATTGGAATTGAGTTCTAAATATTTGTTGTATATACAGTACCAGTTAAAAGTTTGGACACACCAACTCATTCAAGGGTTTTTCTTTATTTGTACTATTTTCTACATTGTAGAATAATAGTGAAGAGATCAAACTATGAAATAGCAAATATGCAATCATGTAGTAACCAAACAAGTGTTATATTTATTTTATATTTGAGTTTCTTTAAAGTAGCCACCCTTTGCCTTGATGGCAGCTTTGCACACTCTTGGCATTCTCTCAACTAGCTTCATGAGGTAGTCACATGGAATACATTTCAATTAACAGTTGTGCCTTGTTAAAAGTTAATATGTGGTTTTATTTCCTTCTTAATGCGTTTGAGCCAATCAGTTGTGTTGTGACAAAGTAGGTGTGGAATACAGAAGTCCATATTATGAACAGCTCAAATAAGCGAAGAGAAAGACAGTCCATCATTACTTTAAGATATGAAGGTCAGTCAATGTGGAACATTTCAAGAACTGAAAGTTTCTTCAAGTGCAGTCGCAAAAACAATCAAGAGCAATGATGAAACTGGCTCTCATGAGGGCCGCCACGGGAAAGGAAGACCCAGAGTTACCTCTGCTGCAGAGAATAAGTTCATTAGAAACTTATTCTCAGAAATTGCAGCCCAAATAAATGCTTCACAGAGTTCAAGTAACAGACACATCTCAACATCAACTGTTCAGAGGAGACTGCGTGAATCAGGTCTTCATGGTTGAATTGCTGCAAAGAAACCACTACTAAAGAACACCAATAATAAGAAGAGACTTGCTTGGGCCAAAAAATATGAGCAATGGACATTAGACTGGTGGAAATCTGTCCTTTGGTCTGATGAGTCCAAATTTGTGATTTTTGGTTCCAACCGCCGTATCTTTGTGAGACGCAGAGTAGGTGAACGGATGATTTCCGCATGTGTGGTTTCCACCGTAAGGCATGGAGGAGGAGGTGTTATGGTGTGGGGGGTGCTTTGCTGGTGACACTGTCTGTGATTTATTTAGAATTCAAGGCACACTTAACCAGCATGGCTACCACCGCATTCGGCAGCGATACGCCATCCCATCTGGTTTGGGCTTAGTGGAACTATCATTTGTTTTTCAACAGGACAATGGCCCAACACACCTCCAGGCTGTGTAAGGGCTATTTGATCAAGAAGAAGAGTGATGGAATGCTTACTTAGTGTTTTTTGTATTTCTTATTCTTATTACTATTATTTTTTTGTAATACATTGTTATTGATTATTGCATTGTTGGGCTTCGAGTTTGCAAGAAAGACATTTCAATGTACTTGTGCATGTAACATTAAAACTTGAAGTTGTAAAGTCTGCTTCCAACTCACACCCTCAAACACGTAGATCCCCTGAACACAGCTTACTTTCCAGACCACTTTCCGGCTCACACTCTCAAACACCTAGATCCCCTGAATGCAGCTCACTCTCTAGATCCCAATCACCTGAATTCTAATCACCTGTTCACACACCTGTATGTCATTATCACACACTGTGTAGTTCAGTTCTTTGCACCCCATCACTGTGAGGTATTGTTGGTTTTGTGACATGTCTTTTGGAGCGCTGTTTCCTGTGAGTTACTCCTCCTGATAGTTTTTGCCTGCCTTGCTAACGACACCTTTTTCCTATTCCCTTCCTGATCTCCCGGACTACGTTACTAGCCTTTCCCTGCCTGTATTGTTGCCCTTTTGGACCCCCTGTATATGACCTTCTGCCTGCCCCTGGACCCAGTTACCTGCCTCCTCCTGTGGTCCTTTGCAATAAACACCTGCTGCGCCCTGCGCTTGAAACCAGCTCTCTGTCTCCCCTCGTGTTCAGATGCCGGACCTTAATTTGAGCCAGTTCGCTACAGCAGGAAAACAATCCTGCAGCAACAGGAAATGTGAATTATTATGTGGATTATAATTTATGGACATTTTTGCATGGGTTGATGGAATTTTCAAAAGGGAAAATCAAGTCCGAAATGCCAAAGTGGATTTTTTTTGTATTTATTCCCTACATTGCAGGAAAGTTCTAATTACGATCCTTCATCTGTAAAACTAGTCCCGAGAACCAGGGAGTCATTGATTTCCACAACAAAGGCGCCAGTCTATATGGAGATTGTGCAGACAATATTAAGTAAGACATTTGAAGACACCCTTCAATGAATAAATGACATTGAGTTGCTATGGGCAGGTTGCTGTTTTGTTACATTGCATTACAACAACGACGGCAAGAACAAGTAAAGACCATAAAGAAACTGACCCAACACAAAGTTGGTTGTCTAACACATATTCAGTGCATTGGGAAAGTATTCAGACCCCTTGACTTTTTCCATATTTTGTTACATTACAGCCTTATTCTAAAATAAAAAATGTCAAAATCATCAATCTACACACAATACCCCATAATAACAAACAAAAACAGGTTTTTAGACATTTTTGCTCATTTATATGTATATTGTTTACTGAAATATCACATTTCGTAAGTATTCAGACTCTTTACTCAAGGACTTTGTTGAAGCACCTTCAGCAGCAATTACAGCCTCAAGTCTTCTTGGGTATGATGCTACAAGCTTGGCACATATGTAAGCTCTGTCAGGTTGGATGGGGAGTGTCGCTGCACAGCTATTTTCAGGTCTCTCCAGAGATGTTTCATCGGGTTCAAGTACAGGCTCTGGCTGGGCCACTCAAGGACATTCATAGACTTGTCTTGAAGCTACTCCTGTGTTGTCTTGGCTGTGTTCTTAGGGTCGTTGTCCTGTTGGAAGGTGAACCTTCGGCCCAGTCGGAGGTCCCGAGCGCTCTGGATCAGGTTTTCATCAAGAATCTCTCTGTACTTTGCTCCATTCATCTTTCCCTTGATCCTGACTAGTCTCCCAGTCCCTGCTGCTGAAAAACATCCCCACAGCATGATGCTTCCACCACCATGCTTCATGGTAGGGATGGTGCCAGCTTTCCTCCAGGCGTGATGCTTGGCATTCAGGCCAAAGGGTTCCGTCTTGGTTTCATCAGACCAGAGAATCTTGTTTCTCATGGCCTGAGAGTCCTTTAGGGACCTTTTGGCAAAATCCAAGCAGACTGCCATGTGCATTTTAATGAGGAGTAGCTTCTGTCTGGCCACTACCATAAAGGCCTGATTTGTGGAGTACTGCAGAGATGGTTGTCCTTCTGGAAGGTTCTTCCATCTCCACAGAGAAACTCTGGGGCTTTGTCAGAGTGACCATCGGGTTCTTGGTCACCGCCCTGACCAAGGCCTTTCTCTCCCGATTTCTCAGTTTGGCCGGGTGGCCAAAAAAAGAAAGAGTCTTGGTGGTTCCAAACTTCTTCCATTTAAGAATGATGGAAGCAACTTTGTTCTTGGGGACATTCAATGAGGCAGACATGTTTTGGTACCCTTCCCCAGATCAATCCTGCCTCGGAGCTCAACAGATAATTCCTTCAACCTAATGGCTTGGTTTTTGCTCTGACATGCATGTCAACTGTGGGACCTTATATATACAAGTGTGTGCCTTTCCAAATCATGTCCAATCAATTGAATTTATCACAGGTTGACTCCAATCAAGTTGTATAAACATCTCAAGGATGATTAATGGAAACAGGATGCACCTGAGCTCAATTTCTAGTCTCATAGCAAAGGGTCTGAATACTTATGTAAAATATGGTAAAAACCTGTTTTCGTCATTATGGGGTACTGTGTGTAGATTGATGAGGAAAAATAATTTAATCAATTTTAGAATAAGGCTGTAAAGTAACAAAATGTGGAAAGAGTGAAGGGGTCTGAATACTTTCTGAATGCACTGTGTATAAAACATTGGATGATTTCTTTGTTTAACTTCAGAAGACACCCTCTGAAACCATTAGTTCAGCTGAAGATGGTGGGAACATTGAACAAAAACCTCTGAATTTCAACTTAGGTTTCCCATGAAAAATGATTTGAATTTGAAAACGAATCACCAAAAAGTGGAGAGTTGTATAAGCTTGATGAAATGTCCCACACAAACATTCTCCTCCCAGTCCTCGTCTAGGCCTACGTTTGTCTTTTGCTAATGAAGGACATTATGTGGAGGGGCTCAGCATAAGTGGAATAGCTCTCTAATTGTTCCTAATGGGTTCTTAGAAGTTTATTACAAGTAGAAGTAGAATGTCACTCCTAAACTCCATCCAAAACACATAATACAACAAAGACTATGTTCACTGGACAGCTGGGTTGGGTTCAATTCATGGGTCAATTCATAGTAAAGCTCACGCAAACCCAGATCCTTAGTATGATTTGCCCATCATTTTAAACATTTACACCCAGATTTCCTTAGCGTTTGAACCAGTTTTTTCAAAAGGGGAATTCAACATTGAGGAATAAACAAAAAGGTCAAATTAAGTTGGAATATATGATAAAACACGAAAGGCTCTATTCAATACATATCATGGCAGTGCAGCGTTACAGCGTGAATGAAATTAGCGGGGACTGCATTCACAGTAAAATCTGAATATGTCAGCTCAATTGGAAATGACTTTTACATTTCTATCACACAATCGGTAACACTTCAGTGAGACAGATTGAATAGAGCTCAAGTGTAAATCCCACATAAAGTTTGTTTTAGCTTCGTTTTTTGGTTGCAAACACTTAGTTAAACTGGGCCTTAATAAGACTACAAAAGCTCTTCTCTTAGTATCTCTGCAGTTAACACAATTAGCCCTTTGCAACAACTACAGGCCACTGATACACTACCCTCTCACCCCTACTAAAACAGTCCCTCTCTCCCTATAAATACCAACCTGAAGCTTACTTTACATCAGGGTTACCAATGTGTGTTCATCCATTCAATTACACAACAGCCTAAACATGCCAAGACATTATACACTGCTGTACATACTCAAAGTGGCCGGTGCCATGTGTAAGCCTATTACAGGGCCTTAACTCTGCAGGCACGTAGCCCACAGTGGATATATATATATATATATACACTGCATCCAAAATGGCACCCTTTTCATTACCCATAGAGATCTGGTCAAAAGTAGTGCACAATGTAGGGAATAGGGTGCCATTTGGGACTCGCTATATGCTCTGGATGTTATGTCAGGCCAGCTAGCAGCATGGGACGGGCTGGTGGCCAGTAAACACCCAGTAGGATACACAGTACACACGGTCACACGGCGAGTGACAGCGCAAAGGTCAGAGGGGATTAGGTCAGAGGTGTATAAAAGGGGAGGACAGTCGGAGAGGAGGAAGAGAGATACAGCAGGATCTCAGTAGGATCAACCCAACTCCGGAGAACTGTTCAATACAGACTGCAAAGACAGGTAGGATGAAACTGCAGTGTCCTGTTACGCTCAGCTCTGAGCATTAGTTACCTTTATTGTATGCCCTGTAAGGGTCATTTGGCATCAATGCCTTAGACATTTGCAGAAAACATTTTAGAGTGTAGAGAATTCGCTGGAAATATTGTACTGTTTCCATGGAGTTGTCTTGTTGAGATCCATTGCTGATGGTCATTGACTATCAAACTCATCAAACACATGGTTCCCATTCCCGTCACTCCATTCCAGCCATTATTATGAGCCGTCCTCCCCTCAGCAGCCTCCTGTGGTAGACTTGTGTGCTGTAGACTTGAGACAGCTCACACAACTGACTCTTGAGGATGAGAGCAGAGCAGGATAACAGACAATGGAATTTTTGAGTGGTTGAAGTCTAATAGAGAGGCTGGAGCTTTTCATTCAACACTCTGATAGACAGGGAATTGAATTGTACTGGAGGACACTAGGAGGAGACCAGAAGACCAATCGACAATACCAGGACACTAGGAGGAGACCAGTGGACCTATAGGCAATACCAGGACACTAGGAGGTCAGCAGACAAATAGGCAATACCAGGACACTAGGAGGTCAGCAGACAAATAGGCAATACCAGGACACTAGGAGGAGACCAGCAGACAAATTGGCAATACCAGGAAACTATAGAATGAACACATGCAGATCAGTAGAGCAGCTGTGGAATGTGATGTAGGAGAGCTGTTGATTGGCTGTTGACTTGAAAACAGAATATCATTCACCTGTACAGGATGCATGTCAAGAGTGGTGGAATAAAACGTGTTTGGGTGCAGAGTATTGCTTGCATGGACAACGAACTCTCAAAAGCATTTGTGTGCAATGTGTTCTACTGTAGAAATATACATTGTGTTGAGTGCAGTTGAAATGGAAGACTGGGATAGGCTACTACTGGTTTCAAAGGTCTCAAAGAACCTTCTAGTTACACAATGTTCTGGTTGAAGTGACCTCATCTGAACTACAGATTGTAACGCTAACAAGTAACTTTGGTACTATTTTCGCCTTGGTTAGTACAGTATAGGTTGGTGCCAAATCTAATCTGGTATGATTGGATCAACATAGACCGCTCAGGTGTATTTTAGAGGGAGTATCACTCTTGGGGTGCGACGGGATAGAGAGATGGAGGGGTTGGTAATAATTAGGTATTAGGGAAAGGGGGTTGGATTAAGACAGATTGAGGATAATACCGATGGAGTTAAAGAAACCGATAATCTACTCCTGACTGATATCTTGATGGGATTTACTACTGTTATTCAGTTACGTATTTCCCAGCTACCTTATTGACCCTCTTTCCTCCCTCTCGCTCTCGGTAACCAACAGAAATGGCAGACGTTGCAACTGCCGCTGAAAAGAAGGCCCCCCCTAAATTCAAGCAGAGGACTACCCGTACCTTCAAGAGCAAGGCCCCCAAGCCTGGCCAGAAGGGGTGAGTTAGAAACTCCCTTAGAACACACAAATATAACTACTACAACAATGAAAACTAATTGTGCATACACCTTCTAACATAACAAGCATCCATCCTTACATATCAAATGCAACTCCTTTTATACCGTACCAAAACACACTTCAATACATCTTTCTCTCGAACTCAACTTTACCACCACAACCCTCAAGTCTGCTGTGTCTCTATCCCTTTAGCTCATGGAACTTCTCCTTCTCTCTCCTCTCCCACCAGATTCGGTGACGACATCCCCGGCATGGAGGGTCTCGGCACAGACATCACAGTGGTCTGCCCATGGGAAGCTTTCGGTGACATGGAACTCAGTGACCTGGCGAAATATGGAATTGTTTAGACGCCCTACCCCTCCTTCCCTCCCCTCGACCACCCCCTCCACTTCTCTTTCCTTCCCTCTCCTCCTTTCTGGACCCTGAGGTCAGGGAGTCCAGTACTCTGAACTGATTCTTGTTGTTTTGTTATGCCATCTTGTACAAGGCGCTTCCACTTTGACATCAGCTCGGTGTTTAAGAGCCGGGCGTACTCACTCGGGTGCACTACCGACCCTGAGAGCCGGGCGTACTCGGGTGCACTACCGACCCTGAGAGCCGGGCGTACTCGGGTGCACTACCGACCCTGAGAGAAATGGTGAAGTCACACAAACACACAGTGATACTTGGGAAATATGCACACACCAGCTTTAAACTGAAGACACATAATACCAAACCTCATCCTGCCACTGTCCTCCTGTAGAAATCTCACGTAAATGACCAGCTAAGCAATGTCCTAACAACTGAAGTCAAATGGCACTCAAGTTATATGAATAAGACATGTAATGTATAATAGTGATGTGCATTCGCTTTCTGCGGTCTGGTAGGTAAATAAACGGTCATGTCAGTGAAGCTTACTTCGACACTACTACTAGTTTCACTGGTGCACTTCCTGAGAGAGAAGCTGGACTAAATTTACAAATGTTATTAAAGAGGGTTTG
This sequence comes from Oncorhynchus tshawytscha, assembly GCF_018296145.1. Lineage (NCBI taxonomy): Eukaryota > Metazoa > Chordata > Actinopteri > Salmoniformes > Salmonidae > Oncorhynchus > Oncorhynchus tshawytscha. The sequence goes on from NC_056460.1 coordinate 16,240,127, forward strand.
ATTAAGCGTTGTTCATATCTCAATTATAGTTGGTCTCCTCCCGCCTGACTTTTTTCTCAACCTGCACCCGCTCTCCTTGAAAGCACTTTTTATATACAGAAATATATATTTATGTACAAAATAAAATCAATCCATCTTTTTTTACAGTGAATTTCAAATGTCTGTAATTTGACTGTTCATTTGAGAGCCGATCACTCTTGCAATGTGTCACATATGAACCCTCTTGAATTATATGAAGAATAACCAATTGAAAAACAGCTACTTCTCATGGTACTTTGGCAATACTTCATCAGAAGCAATCAATTAAAATGTACATTTATCTTGGATCCTCAATAACACAAAATACAACCACCAGCGACTCAAACAGACATTATTAAAACACAGGACAACATAAGAAATTGCTCTGTCCCCTCCTGTACTCCCTGTTCACTCGTGACTGCACGGCCAGGCACAACTCCATCATCAAGTTTGCTGATGACACAACAGTGGTAGGCCTGATCACCGACAACGATGAGAGCCTATAGGGAGGTCAGAGACCTGGCCGTGTGGTGCCAGGATAACAACCTCTCCCTCAACGTGATCAAGGCAAAGAAGATGATTGTGGACTACAGGAAAAGGAGTACCAGCATTCCCCAATTCTCATCGACGGGGCTGTAGTGGAATAGGTTGAGATCTTCAAGTTCCTTGGTGTCCACATCACCAACAAACTATCATGGTCCAAACACACCAAGACAGTCGTGAAGAGTGCACGACAAAGCCGACTCCCCCTCAGGAGACTGAAAGGCATGGGTCCTCAGATCCTCTAAAGGTTCTACAGCTGCAACGTCGACAGAATCCTGACTGGTTGCATCATTGCCTGGTATGGCAACTGCTCGGCCTCCGACCGCAAGGCACTACAGAGGGTAGTGCGTACGGCCCAGTACATCACTGGGGGCAAGCTTCCTGCCATCCAAGACCTCTATACCAGGCCGTGTCAGAGGAAGGCCCTAAAAATTGTTAAGACTCCAGACACCCTAGTCATAGACTGTTTTCTCTGCTAACGCACAGCAAGCGGTACCGGAGCGCCATGTCTAGGTCCAAGAGGCTTCTTAAGAGCTTCTACCTCCAAGCCATAAGACTCCTGAACAGCTAATCAAATGGCCACCCAGACTATTTGCACCCCCCCCCTCTCTCTCTTTTACACTGCTGCTACTGTTTATTATCTATGCATAGTCACTTTAACTCCACCTACATGTATATATTACCTCAATTAACTGGTGCCCCTGCACATTGACTCTGTACCCCTAGCCCCTGTATATAACCTCTGTTATTTTACTGCTTCTCTTTAATTTTTTGTTACTTTTATTTTTTACTTAACACTTATTGTTCTTAAAACTGCATTGTTGGTTAAGGGCTTGTAAGTATTTCACTGTAAGGTCTACGCCTGTTGTATTCATGTGACATAACATTTCATTTGATTTGAAATTGGACACCAAAATAACAACATGAAAGTCACAAACCACAACAAAATATTTTATATAAAAGATTTTATATGGACATTCACTAACAAAATAGCATAATGGCAGCCAGGGGATAAACATGACAGAGGGGAAGAGATTCAAAAAAGGACAGTCACTTCCATTTGAAACCTATAGTGATTAAGAAGAACCACCTCACTGTATAATATAATACAAGGAGCCTACTCCATGGCTCTGTTCCAATATCCACACAAGTATACTACTTAGTATGAAGCACTGTATCAAGGTATGAATTCAAAGTAATATGCTGGTATGGAAATTAGAACGTTGCCATTGTGTTCTTGCCTCGTTGTGGTGGCCATTTCGTTTTGCCCATCACTGGGCCTGAATCTTTGACAAACAGCACTGTGCTCTTCTTTGCTACACTAGCATCCTAAGCATAAAAAAGGGCTAGCTGCCTAGCATTCTCCATGGAGTTTAGTGGTAAAAGATAACTACTGCAACCGAATGCTGTTGGGAGTCTGATCTCAAAAGACAGAAAAATCATGCAAAACATTTAGGTCAGGGGTCTCAAACTCTACTTCCTGGAGAACAACATCATGCTAGTTGCCCATGTTGATTGGTTAAATAGGTTGTCAATCATTTATCCACTTTGCTCTGCGTTTCTCAATTTGGTAACCAAAGAAATAGGGCATAAATAACTATCTTTGGCGGTACCTTTTCAGTTATTCATATTTCAGTCTACTTTTGCAATACATGATAATAAAGTCAAATGACCAGAGAAGAGTTTGACCCCTGTTGAAGTCTTAGATTAAGTTCACACTGAGAAGAGTGGTACACACAGCCAGAAAACCGAAGATAAAATGAAAAATAGAGCAAACATTTCAAAATAAACAATGACTGCAGCATTTTGAAATATTGTTTCATAGTAATTAGTTCATGCCCCACATAACATTTTCTTTGTAAAACTGCTTTGAAACATTTACCATTGTACAAACCAAACGATAACACTTACAACCTTTTGTATACTTGGATCATTCAAAACTGCATGCCCTTTAACCTAGACAGCACACGAGCGCTACGCTCTTCACATCCGTTTTAAACCTCAACCGATTCATTTCAGCACTGAAATGTTAGGAGTCTTTGTCTACGACAGAGTGACTAGATTACTTCACAAGAAGTGCTTGTCAGGCCACCATTCATTCCAGCGTATTCTTGTCTACTGTAAACTTTGGACTTGGAATAAATTGTGAGGCCCGAACATTTCAGCCTTCCCTATTTTTTGGGAGGAAAAATACTCAATCCAATGCTTGCCAACCCCCCATCACCCTGTTTCAGTCTGGACCAAAAAAGTCCTGTTTCTTCCATTGAGAAAATTAGTTTGGTAGTTTAGTTTTTACATGCTTTCCCGTTTTGTTCGCGCCATAGATATAGAACACTAGATAGGCTGATGTCATAGTGGCATACCTCTATGGTACCCTCCCTCTTTGAACTACCAAAGAGCCCATTCCCCTCTGCCCTAGAAAACAACACAAGAGGGAAAAAAATATCAGATTTCAACTAATCTGGAAATGAAAATGTCACCTTACTTTAGGAGGAACAACAACATTTACCAATAGAAAAAAATATAACAAGCTAATGCAACAAATAAAAAGACCGCACTTATAATAATAACCACAAGAACGATAATATATTTATCATACACATGACTAAAAGTGTGCTTTTCTACAAATCTTTGGAACAAAAAAAAGGCAAAAACAACCACATTTGGAAATAGAGTATAAGGATATAGAAATATGCACAATAGTATGGTATTTTGCATTAAATATTTTTCATATTGATGGTGTCCCTCTTTCAACGCCTGTTGACAGAATCTCACTATCTATTACCAACGTAGCTATTCTCAGGAAGACTGTACTTGATGTTTACCTGCTCTTCTAAAAGACAGAACAAGTTACGGAAATCAATCATATAGCCAAATAATACATCCCTATCATAACTTTTCAAAGAAATATAACTGAATAAGTTTATTCTAGGACACTAGGTTCTGGTTGTTTCAATGATATCAGTGATATGTCTCAGCCTAACATTCACAATGCAATAAAAAGCCAGCCGGTACATCTATAGTAGTGATGAAATATTATATAGTTCTGAGTGATTTGTGTATAGCGTGAAGTATTGTGAGAATATGATGTTGTGCACTGGAAGTTTAGTTTGGTATAATATTGTGTTATGTAGAGGGGACGTGTAGTGTTGCCCATTGTAGTGAATGACATAGATATTATCTACACTGTAGTCCTAGCCCCTGGACCTCGTTTCTAGGGAAGTGGAAAATGTATGTGGAGGTGTGCTCAGAGAACCACTGAAACTAACAATAATAACGCAATAAAGACAACGCTATAAATCAGCAATAATAATAATAATAATTTGGTAACTTTTTTTCTCTCTAACTAATTTATTTGCATAATTGTAACAATTAAATTTTTAAAGGTTCCCCATTTTCACGGACTAAGAAAACTTTGAGGTAAGGAACAGCTATGATAATCCTTTTACTGCTCAGTTTGAAGTGAGTCATTTCTAATAGTGTTAAAAAAAACATCAGTCCATCCACTCTCTCTCTCTGCAATGATGTCATTTCCTCTCTCATACTCCTTCACCCCACAAGAGGAAACATGGAGTCACATCCTCCATTTTGTTTGCAAATTGTCTTTCTGTTCCAAAATGCTTTTGGTGCTCGGTTGCTGTGGTTTCTCGCTCATTCGGGCTCCACAGACCTGCAGACACTGGCAGTCACAGTTCTGTCTTCCATAACTAGGCTCCGCCTCCATTCTTGATGTATGAGTTGTGTATAGTACATGCCACATTACACCTTGGCTGTTATACGTGTGGTAGGGGGTTTGTCTCAGTGTTCAGTTAACGGTCCGGACACCAGTTACATGATAGGCTCTGGAGGTACGCTAGCTGGGGGCGACCATTCTGTGTCTTGTGCTGCTGAGAGTGTCGAGAGGGAGAAACAGGGGGACTATAATACAGCCGTGCAATGGAAACAAGCGGCCATTTGGTTCAAATACACGTTTTTTTTTCTATTTTCTTTTCTTTGTCAAGGCTTTCTACCAGTCTTTAAAACGGCATTCCTATTTTTGTTTGAAGCGAAAAAAGAGTGGACAGCAGGAGATTTTGAAATATAAATGTTTCCATGGTAGGCTACAAACTTGCGTCAACGTGTTGCAATCTCCATCCTGGACAGCAGAGGGAGCTCTTTTATAGATTGTTCAAAACAGGATGAGAGAGCTCCTGGGAAATGTGGTTATCTTTAGTAGGGCGCAAATCTACTGTAGCCTCCCCTGTACAGTGTGGCCTGGTAGAGACAGAGGAGAGGTGGTAAGATGGCAGTTAGTGGGTTAGTGATTGGCTAGAGCTTTACCATAGAAGTAGAATTACTAGAATGGACAAGATAATTCTATTCTCTTTTCTTTGTTGTGGATAGTAATGTAGATAGACAAGCGTTCTTACCATAGCTCCTACACCATAGGCTGCAGCTGTGGCAGGGTTTAGTGCAGCGTGGTAAGGGTCTGTCGTGTACACCCGTCCGTAGCTGGACACCAGAGATTAGTACATTACAAACCCACCGCTGTGCAACCAAACATGTTCCAGAATAGAAAGTGAAGTAGGCCCACTGCTTTTAATTTGAATATGTTGATATATAATATATGTTACCTATATATAGTCATAGTACGGTGTGCTACTGCTTTATTTTGTGTAATATATTGTGTTTATCACTCACCCATCACTGTAGGCAGCTGCTGCGGCAGCCGCTGCTCCTGCAGGACCAGCTACCGCAGTCGGCTGAGCGTAGCGATACGCAGCATAGCCACCCTAAAGGAGGAAGGGACAGACAGACAGCGAGAACACGGCTGTTAGTCAATTGTTATCGACTCCCTCACACAATACCCCAGGAATGAATGAGAGTGAAGCTATGTTCCTTTATAACAGCAGAAAAAGGAGCGAGACTAACACAAGCAGCAACAACAGGTCATCTGGTGCAACATGGCATTCAGAGAATGTAGCAGAGGCCTTTTCCCCGTGTCGGTCTCCCTCCATGACCAACAAAAAAAACACTAGGGCCTTGGTTTGTGACAATGATATAGGCCCTGCATCAAGTGTGCCGCAGCTTTTCTACATTCAATTCATCTGATAATTGATGTCTTGTTGGAGGTGGAGGGAGAGACAAAGACAGGAGAAAGTGTGCATAACCTCAGGTGTGAAATCTCAACCTTCCCATCAAAAACACAGTGTTAAAGAAAGGGGGGGGGTGAATAAACAGGTGATCAGGATCATTATTCCTTTAATAGGGAAAAACGAATGAAGGACACACAGAAGACGGCCAGCCAATACAATTAAGGGGGAGGGGACACATACACACTCGCATGGTCACAACCAACAACTGACGCCGGACAGCATGCACCCCAAACTCAAAACAAGAGGAGACTGTTTTCCTTGGCAACACACCACTGCATTCTAACCTACAGATCAGTTCAGGACCAAGTCCCTGTATTCAGTAACACACACATCTGCTGGGGGGGGGATAGGAAGAGGAGGATACAGGGAGAGGAGAAGAGAGGAGGAGAATGGGGAAGAGGAGGGGGGAGGGGTATAAGTGTGTCTGCATGCCAACATTGATTCAGTTAGCATGCCACAGCTGGAACAGATATAGGGAGATACCAGGAAGGGGTCAGAACGACTCATTAAGATGAAGATCCATGTCCCTGAGAGTCTGTGGACCTGTGTTGATCCTCAGATCCTGGAGATCCTCTGTGAGCTGTCTTTAAGCTACTCAGCCTCAACTTTCAGAAACCATGTCAGCCATTACTGGCAAAGTGTACCTCTCATTTTGGCTATACTTCATATCTAAGGGTGGCCGTTATAAAGACTGCATAAGAATTGTGGCAAAATCCTAGTTTGTTTTCATCTGTGTATATGATTTATTGTGCTATTTTTATTTTATTTTTTAAACTGAACAAAACTTTAAAATGTCCATCGTGTTATGTCTAATTCCTTTAGAAGGTAATATTGTCATTCGTGTTATAACGATTCCCTTTCTCCCCCGTTCTGGGGGACTCCACCCATGTCAGAATCCAGTGAGTTAGTAATAGAAACAGAAATAAAGAGGCATTTCAATCTGGGATGGTCAATAAAACACCAGTAGCAGTCAGTCAGTCAGTGGAACGCATAGTAATAGGATGGATGCACACTGGCTGATCACACAGTGACGTGATGATGGGACCCTACCTGGGGCAATCTGCCACTAATGTCCTGAAACACTATTCTACAGAGAGAACAGAGAACAGCTATGGTCAACCTGGTACCACACACACACAATCACACTCCACACGCAGGCAAACGATGCATAGAGCAGTCTATTCATGAATGTACAGAACTATGAGGGTATGTAGTATAGATCCTGGAAGATTGGACATTGCACATGGCATGCACCACTTCATATAGCAATATGATTCATCAAGAACAAAGTGTGTGTAACAGCTATTATTGATCTGCCTAATTAAAATAATTAAATGAATAAACCGGTTTTGAAAAATGTGTGTTAAGGGGGCCTCCCGGGTGGCGCAGTGGTCTAGCTGTGCCACCAGAGACTCTGGGTTCGCGCCCAGGCTCTGTCGCAGCCGGCCGCGATCGGGAGGTCCGTGGGGCGACGCTAGTGTCGTCCGGGTTAGGGAGGGTTTGGCCGGTAGGGATATCCTTGTCTCATCGCGCACTAGCGACTCCTGTGGCGGACCGGGCGCAATGCACGCTAACCAGGTCGCCAGGTGCACGGCGTTTCCTCCGACACATTGGTGGGGCTGGCTTCCGGGTTGAATGCGCGCTGTGTTAAGAAGCAGTTGTGTTGTGTTTCGGAGGACGCGTGGCTTTCGACCTTCATCTCTCCCGAGCCCGTACGGCAGTTGTAGCGATGAGACAAGATAGTAACTACTAACAATAGGATACTACAAAATTGGGGAGAAAAAGGGGGGTAAAATTCAAAAAAGAAAAAAAAGAAAACGTGTGTTAAATTGTAAAGTTTACTACATCACCCACATATACACAGTTGTGTGGGTTTGGTCCATGCACACACGCTCACACACTCCGACGGAGGGAGGGGAAAGGAGAGAATGAGAGAGAAAGAGCGAAGGAGAGAGGTATACTTACATAGAGGTCTGCTGCACCGTAAAACCCTTCCTGATACATCACACTGAGAGAGGGGAGGAGAGGAAAGACCAGAAAGAGAGCGATGGATAGAAGAGAAGTGATGGATGGTGATTGAGGAGTGGAAGGAAATACAAGTTGTGAGGAGGAGCAGAATAAAGAAGAGTGTGTAAAAGAGAGGAGAGAAAAGGGGCAGGTGATTAATATACACACACGTGCAACATGCGAGATAAAATACCACTTCTCTTGTTTGGCCAAACGTAGCCCTTTACAAGTCATATTGGAGTGATTGTGACCACTGCGCAGTAGACCGCAATATTATCTCATGTTCAGACAAAGAAATGGTATTTCAGTGCAGCACCAAACGAACGCAATTAAGTGTATTTGTTATATCACACCATGCAGTAAAAGTGTGTGTGTGTTTTATTGAGTAACACTTACCCTGGGTATGTAGGTATAGCTTGCTGGGGTAGGGCTGCCCTGACAGCACTGTAGACCGGCCGGCCACGACCCCGGAGGTGGGCGCCCCTAAAGGTCGCTGCCGCTGTGGCAGCCGCCGCAGGGTACGGGAAGCCAGGGACTGAGAGAGACAGGCCAGAGAAATCAGAGAGAGGCAAAAAAGAACAAAGAGTTAGTCTACACAAAAGAACAGTCTACAGAAAATAACAAACAGTCTACAGAAAATAACAAACAGTCTACAGAAAATAACAAACAGTCTACAGAAAGGGGAAACATGCTATTTGAATTATGATGGAGATCCATTGTGGGGCGAAGGGTCCTAATATAAAGGAATACATACGGGCTAAAGCTAGTCATATCAACATCTCACTATCTCCTATTCTGATGAAATGAGGACTTAAGCTAACAATGTTAGCATCTCACCTATATTGATGAAATGAGGACTTAAGCTAACAATGTTAGCATCTCACCTACACTGATGAAATGAGGACATACAGTGACCTTCGGAAAGTATTCAGACCCCTTGACTTTTTCCACATTTTGTTACGTGACAGCCTTATTCGAAAATTGATTAAATTGTTTTTTCTCCCGCATCAATCTACACACAATATCCAATAATGACAAAGCAAAAACAGGTTTATTTGCTGAAATATGAAATTTACATAAGTATTCAGACCATTTATTCAGTACTTTGCTGAAGCACCTTTGGCAGTGATTACAGCATCAAGTCTTCTTGGGTTCGACGCCACAAGCTTGGCACACATGTATTTGGGGAGTTTTTCCTATTCTTCTCTGCAGAAGCTCTCAAGCTCTGTCAGGTTGGATGTGGAGCGTTGCTGCACAGCTATTTTCAGGTCTCTCCAGAGATGTTCGATCGGGCCCAAGTCCGGTCTCTGGCTGGGCCACTCAAGGACATTCCAGAGACTTGTCCCAAAGCCAATCCTGCGGTGTCTTAGCTGTGTGCTTAGGATTGTTGTCCTGTTGGAAGGTGAACCTTCGCCGCAAGTCCAAGGTCCTGAGTGCTCTGGAGAAAGTTTTCATCAAGGATCTCTCTGTACTTTGCTCCGTTCATCTTTCCCTCGATCCAATCTAGTCTGCCAGTCCCTGCTGCTGAAAAACATCCCCACAGCATGATGCCACCACCATGCTTCACCGTAAAGGATGATGCCAGGTTTCCTCTGGACATAATGTTTGGCATTCAGGCTAAAGAGTTCGATCTTGGTTTCATCAGACCATAGAATCTTGTTTCTCAGGGTCTGAGAGTCTTTATGTACCTTTTGGCAAACTCCAAGCGAGCTGCCATGTGCCTTTTACTGAGGAGTGGCTTCTGTCTGGCCACTCTACCATAAAGGCCTGATTGGTAAAGTGCTGCAGAGATGGTTGTCCTTCTGGAAGGTTCTCCCATCTCCACAGAGGAACTCTGGAGCTATGTCAGAGTGACCATCGGGTTCTTGGTAACCTCCCTGACCAAGGCCTTTCTCCCCCGATTTCTCAGTTTGGCCGGGCGGCCAGCCCGGTGGTTCAAACTTCTTCCGGTTAAGAATGATGGATGCCACTGTGTTCTTGGAGACATTCAATGCTGCAGACATTTTTTCGTACCCTTCCCCAGATCTGTGCCTCGACACAATCCTGTCTCGGAGCTCTACGGACAATTGCGTCGATCTCATGGTTTGGTTTTTGCTCTGACATGCACGATCAACTGTGGGACCTTATACAGACAGGTATGTGCCTTTCCAAATCATGTCCAATCAATTGAAATTGCCACAGGTGGACTCCAATCATGTTGTAGAAAAATCTAAGATGATCAATGGAAACAGCATGCACCGCAGCTCAATTTTGAGTCTCATAGCAAAGGGTCTGAATACTTGTTTTATTTTTAATACATTTGCAGAAATTTCTAACAACCTGTTTGCCTTTGTTATTATGGGGTATTGTGTGTAGATTTGTGTGTAGATTGCTGGATAATTTAACAAAATATATATATTTTAGAATAAGGCTACAACATAACAAAATGTGGAAAAAGTCAAGAGGTCTGAATACTTTCCTTAGACACTGTAAGCTAACAATGTTAGCATCTCACCTATACTGATGAAATTAAGACTTAAGCTAACAATGTTAGCATCACACCTATACTGATGAAATGAAGACTTAAGCTAACAATGTTAGCATCTCCTAACATCAGCTGTGTTGATGAAATTAGTCTAACAATGTTAGCATCTCACCTGTATAGAGCTCTGGACTGTACATGGCTCCAACCATTGGACTCAACTTCCACCCGGCTGTAGGGGAGTTGGCATTTAATAGCCCTAATGTACATTTGAGGAAAAAGAGGATAAGAAATATGAGTAACACTCAACATCTATATCGCAACAAGTTAAACATACTATGCAATTACACTTATGTAATCACATGCAACTACATTGCTACTAATTTGTTGGTCATATTCAGCAGTTATAACCAGCAATATTATCTTTACCATAAGGTAGAGCGGCGAGCCCCTCTCCTCCATTAGAATATGGGGTGACCATTTTCTTATTGGTCATCACCCTGGCTGTGGCGTTGTTGACCTGGGTGTCAGAGAGAGGTCAGAGGTCAAGACAACACGACGAGGGGTCACACCGGACCTGAGGGACAAACACCCTTGCCTGCTCCATGCACAAACACAGGCTCCTCCTGTATACCCAAACCCATAGAAATAGAATGAATAGAACATGCGTGGAACCTCTAACCCTGGAAAACTGACCGTTAAACTCAAGGGTACACTCACAATATGTGCCTGGTAGTGTGAAGTAATCATTTCCATGATAGTGTAGACTGTTCATTCAAATAAATAGTGATGTGGCTCATGCAACGGAATGTACTTTATTTTTTGTAATGTCAGTTTAAAAAAAAAAATCACAGCACAGATTGATGGGTACACTTCCTGCTTTTACTTACTGCTTTGGTCTTATGGGTATATGTGCAATGGCCGACAGACCACCCATTATGCCATCACTGACTTGAATGGGGACACCTGTTCTATTCATTGTATTTCTATGCCCAAACCACACAGTACAGGCACCAACATAACCTTCAGTACTACCAGAACAAATAGACCCTAGATATTTGAAATATGAGTGCGTCAATACACTTAGAAATGGCTATAACTTTACTAACTCAGATTATTAATACATATGTAACTAACACAAATAAATTGAGATTAGTAAAAAAAAACTGTGTTTGTACTTGTCAACATTTATCTGCTACTGTGAGTCGTATGAATTGAAAAAGTGACAGTAGTGTCTACGCTTGGATAAGAGGTTCATTTTGCTGATGTAAAGTGATAATGGTAATTGATTGATCTATGCATTCTTTTTGAAGGATAAAAAACTAGGAATTTGTGAGTATTCACAATAATTTAACCATTGACACACACACAGACTGAACAAAAATAAAACACATTTCAGATTAAGGCATTCAAAAGAAATCCAAGACCATTCCAGGCATTGCTACCTTTAAAAGAGAGAAAAGAGAGGGTGAAGTAAGCTTCTGTTGAACACGATGCAAAACGTTTCATCACTTGAACAGGTCACACACAGATTACACGCAGCCAGTCAATCAAGAGCGCATCACATGACCAGAAGGTGAGCCAAACCAGCCAATCAGCAAGCATCAGATGCAGTATATATAGACCAATCAAAACATTCTGTCAGCCCTCCCAATCAAGTCATACACATCATACAGAGAGAGAAGGGGGGAGAAGAGAGAGCGGGATGCAGGAAGAATAGCCAGTCCACATTAAAAGACATGGGAACACATAAATGATGGGAGGTAAAGAGAGAGAAAGAAATGCAAAAAAAAAATTCTCTCATGAACAAAAAACAAAATACCAAGATGCGGAACAAACTAATCAAAACAAAAGAAAAAACGTCTAACCGTTTGCCTACATATATGATCCAATACATGAGCTGGGATAAAGAGGGATGAGACAGAGAGGAAGAGAGGACAGAATAAAGAGATAGAGGATGGGGGGGGTGCAAATGTCATTCCTCAAAAAACCAAATCAAACCATGACCGTGAAACACTGTCAGGCATTGCAATTCAGTGTCGCACTACAAATAACTAGAAGCAGACACCAATATAACACACCATCCAAAACCAAACCATTGCTCAACATTTTTAAAAAGAAACTCCTCATGAACATAATAAAAGTCTGGGCACATAATCCAATTAAATATACTATCCTATTGAGAGTCAGATGTGATACTGATGGTGGTTTCAAGATGATCTTCGCTCTCGTGGTGGTCTTCATTGGTAACTAGTTTGAAGTATTTTATATACTCGATATCAGTTGCATATCCTTAGCTTGTACAAAGTGTCATTTAACCTTTGTTTTAATGTGAAGAATAGACTACGTTGCCCTTCTACATCGACAACTGCAGCCAGCGCACAAAACCTACTGTCTCGTTACCAAGACTGACTTCTACAACAACGCGTACATGCTTTATCATGCCAACCCACTACTAGTGTACCAAACAAAATGCTGTTGAATCAAAGCAATCTACCGTTCGGTATTCACTAAAGAAAGTTAGCTAATACATAACATAGAGATGACAGTGGCACTATATGATACAGACGACAAGAGATAGTCAACCATGCAGGAAGTCAATAGCTCTAGAATGAATGTTTGAATGCAGTTAGAGTGGTGAATGGAATTAATGCATAAAGTGGTAGTCAGTTGCGCTTGCAGATGCGTTTTATATCAGCTTATCTTAATGTTACAGAAAGAGTCTGGGAAGGCCATGCGGTCCAAATGCCATTGGTTTTTCTAATCAGCATTTTATTCGCCGGCTCCACAATCAATCACAGGATTAGCCAATCAGATCCTTTCGATCAAACCCTGCAGGGTCAAGGACACTTTTATTGTATTTTTGTGTGTGTATAGGGTGCACTTTATCTTTATTTGGCAGATGGGGGGTGGGGGGGTCATTCAAAAATGATGCCATGTGTACACAACTTACCATTGCTGGGGAAACGGTGTGAGGACACGCGAGCGGTTACCGTGGAGACTGACAACAACACAGAAATCATCAGGGGGAAATAGAGAAAATATAATAAGAAATTAACCAAAACAAAAACAACCAATGAGGTGATGAAAAGCAACCACCCCCACCCTGAGGTACACAGAGGAAGTGATGTCATGAAGTGATGTCACAGGTGATTGGTCACCTTTTGACACAAAGCTGACCTCTATTGATGTAACTACTACAAATACCCAATACATATGAGCAGATACAGCCATACACACATGGGAGACAGAGGGGGACAGTTGAGGGATCAATCTAGAAGCCTATGGGTCAGGGAGAAGTCACTGAACTTTTCAACACAACCAGTGTTGGGGGTAATGCCTTATAAAGTAACGCGCTACAGTAATAATAATACTTTTTGTGGTAACGAGTAATATATCAGAGTTACTGTTCAAATTGTAGTAATAATATTACAGTTATCATTCCCTTCCTATTACACTTATTGATCCAAATTAATGTGTGAGATTATTATTCCCTCTGTTGGCGCAATATATATATAACATTTAAAAAAATATGTCCTCTCACAAAGTTCCTGTTTATGCATGCACACACTACTACTAACTGCTTAAGTGAGGAAGATGGGAAAATGGCAGAAGCGTCTTACACACTTACTTTCCCAGTGTGGAAGTACTCCCATTACTTTAATTTGGTAGGACAAGATGACAAGAATAACACAGTAAAATGTCAACTCTGCCCAGGTGAGAAACACCTGACCCTGCTGCTGAAGATGACTGTGGGCCTACCTCATCCAAACAACCAAGGTTTGATTCTAATGGTTCAGGAGGACAGGCTGGGACCCAGGGGGAGCTGAACCAGCATGTAGCTGGGTATGTAGTCGAGGAAATGCTGCCCCTATCCTCAGTAGACATTGTGTCTGTCATTATTAGGCTAATTGTGTTGGTGCATAGGCCTACGTAGGGTAACGTTGACATTGTTTACATTGAGTGAGGAAGCGCAACATTTTGGGGTGTAACACAAAAGTAATAAAGAGTAGTGTAACTAATTACTTTCCCCAGGGTAACGTAAGTAACGTAATTTATTCATGTTGAAAGAAGTAATAGATAATATAACTTTTTTTGGTAAAAAACCCAACACATAACAAAATACTCTATTGGAGTAGACTTAAAAAGGAGAATGGACAGACGGAGAGGGGTATATCGACTAGGCTTGGGCAGTATAGCATTTATACCGTATACTAGGGTATTTGGAAAAAGCCACAGGATGTTTTTTCTTCAATACTCTCAATTATTTATTTGAAGTTCCTCAATAAATTTTAATATTTGTAGTAACTTTTTAAGTTAATACCTGCAGTCAACTTGTGCAATACATTCGGCGATGAAGCAGATTGCGCTCTTCATTTCACCGGTCACATTATTTTACGTTCTGAAGTTTACCGCAGTTCCCAGAACAGTTGAGCCAGTCAAGTGTTTGTTTGCAGAGGTGTGGACTTGAGTCACATGACTTGGATTCGAGTCACAAATGTGATGACTTGCAACTCGACTTTGACTTCAACACAAATGACTCGTGTCTTGACTTGGACTTGAGCCTTATGACTCGACCTGACTTGATGCCCAAATATAAAAAATAATGATTTTTTTCCCCCTAAACTCTTCATTTAACGGATTCCAGTTTGAATCGGACAGCAGCCAATCAAATTGTGCCAGCTGAGAAAAAGCTGTGCGTGGCAGTGCAGAGGAACGTCGCCGGTTGAATTCAGAAGGAGCCCTTGGAAAGATGATACCCCAAATGATTATTTTCAGTTATAAAGACGACGCTGTATTAACAAAAAACGGATTGCAACTTGCAAAACATGCGGGAAGAAAATTACAGACGGAGGCGCAACAATTTCCAACTTTGTTCGACATTTGAAGCTGCACAAAGAACGGTAAGTCGTGGCTAATATAGACGACAGCTATATATTTATTACTTTACGAGTGTATCATGTAGGCAACGTAATGTTAAATCAATGAGCCTCCACACAGTCAGTCAGTTCAGGAATGTGATCACTGCACCCAAGATTGAGCTACAACTGCCTGATGTTCCTAAAACAAGGTTGGGCGATTGTGTACAAGCCTACAGTGCCCGATAGCGATCCTCGATAGTCGATCACTATTGGGGGCTACCCATGTATTTCCGTGGAAATATAACATTTATTTGGAAAGTAATAAATATAGTTATTTTTTAAGTTAAAAGCATTCATGATTTGCGTAAATGTAATATACAAACTATTATTCTTGTTAAAAATATGAAATGGTATTACATTTGGTGAAGAGCACATTAGGACTTGTTTAGGACTCGAAACTCAAAGTTAAAAACTTGAGACTTGATTGTCTTGACTTGAGACTTGACTCGGACTTGCCTGTCTCGACTTGGGAGTTGGGCGCTAAGACTTGAGACTTACTTGTGACTTGTAAAACAATGACTTGGTCCCACCTCTGGCAAATGGCACAACAGGAGACAGCGGGAGCTGGTGAGACCACAGCGTTGTAAATCTATCGGCCAGTCACTGTTGTGCGCCGCACGAGGCGATGAAGTTACACTCATACAATTCACTACGAAATGTTTGCCATCAGATATCTTATCACGGCTTTCTGCCGTGTGTGAGAAGTCAAAGGGCTTTTGGTTAGTTATCTGTCATTTTCCCCCTGTGCTTCCTTACTAGCAGGTTTTTTCCTCCTCCGTTCTTCTCACCTCTGCTGGATGTACACATGCTGGATCTTCTTTCAGAAAAGCATGCATCACAACTTTTGCACAATTTCTCTCGTTCACCTTCGCTTGTACAAGTCCAGACGCAACGAAAATGACATTCGGTAGCTACTAGCTATGATTGTATAACTTTATGAGCAGGATTTCCCGGTCCTTGCAAATAGTTTGTTGTAAGCATTCTAGTAATAGATGCCCAACTGGCTTTTTTTTAAGGTTTTTAGTGCCCCTTGTGGGCTATGCCGGTAATACCGTAAATCCTGGGATGGCAGGTAGGACAGTATGAAAATCTGGATATCGCCCAAGCCTAATATGGATAGGTGTTGAGGGTCACAAACAAACACAGGTTGATATAAGGGGAGAGAGACAAACAAGGATAGACAGACCGACCGGCATGAAGATAGAGAAAGAGATGGAGCAGAACAGAACAGGGGGGAAAGGAGAGGAAGACAGCCGTATAATCGTCACTCGTCACTCTCTCCATCGCTCTCTCTCCCCCTCTTCCCCCGTATTTCTCTCTCACCCGCACGTTTTAGGCCCACAATTCACACAGCAGAGGACTGCATAACAGTTGAGAGCATGCAGAAGAGCTCAAAATAAAGCATGGATCTAAAACCAAGAGCCAAAGCGATGGCAGAGCATGAGGTGTTGTCCTTCCGAGATCCTCCAAGTCATGCTGACAAAGAAAAACAGAGGCATCGCAGCAGAACTCGTCCCCATTACACCAGGTATTACTCTTGGAAAAGGGGGATGCAAGTGAGGGTGAGGTGTGGGTTGCCTTTGTTTAATGAGTGACATATAGACCCCCAAAAATCACCAGTGAATCTATAAGCAGCAGATCAAACACGTCACCACCACACTCCCTCAGGGCAGTCTCATACCAATACCTGCCAACAACCTAATGCATGCAGCAATGTCAACATACAGCAACGTAATCAGACTACTTCAATACTGTGCACTGACTCACAATCAAGCACACAGGTATTGGAATGTAGGGGAAAGAAAAGGAGGCAATCTTTTAAGACGTCACATCACCTGACCGGTCTTCTGAAACACGATTGGTAGCCCATGCAAGAGAATCTCTCACAAACACAAGCAAGCATGGTTGGTTGTTTGTCAGAAGAAGAAAATAAAGGAAGAGAGGAGAGGGAGAACGCCCACTCTAAAATAGTGAACACCAATAAAGCCCAGATTCTGATCGTGGAAGTGATGGTGATGATGGATATAAAGAAGGGGTGCAGCAGAGACACGCCCTCTCGCATGCCGTGTCATAAGCAGCATCCAGAGGCACAGTGTGTAAAGGTGTCACGTGAAAACACTGTTCCCAGACCATTTTGTTGCCAAACCACCCAGCATGCTTTGCAATCCAGGCAGACCCATAAAGCTGAAGATCAAAACGTGCAAATGGACAGTGCGCGAAACAGGAAGTGATGTAAAACCAAGACATCGTGCGCATCAATCTTTCTGTGAGGCACCACCGCACCATGCTGGAAAGGGGGTTATTATAACACTAAACACAAACAGACTCCCCGAAACCATTTGAGACAGTTCAACTGGAGATGGAGGAGCATACTAAGCCAACCGGACATAATGTCACTGCTGAACATGGGACAAAGACGAAAAACAAAATGGCCACCGTTCTTGGAGGGTAAATTACCTCAACCTTGCGTCCTTCCACCAGAGTTCCGTGGAGAGCAGCTCTGGCCTTCTCAGCGTCTGCGCTCGTCTCAAACGTCACAAAGCCAAAACCCTAGAGAGGAAATGGGGTTGAGGATGGGAAACAGAAGGGGATGGAGTGGAAACAAGAGGGTTGGAATATAAGAGAAGGATAAGGGATATGAAGAAATGTGCGTAAGCTATGTCCATTCTGTGCAGAGTATTATGTAATGTAACTTAAAATGAACAGGTTTGGTAGTTTGACGTGTACATGTCATACCTTCGATCCTCTCTCGTTGAATATGATCTCTACATCGAGGATCTTTCCAAATTGCTGTAGAAAAAAAAGGGGGGGCAGCATCAATAAGCATGGCACTGCAAACTACTGCATTGAAAATGAAATACAAAAATTGAACACAAGGCGGCAGTATTGTACCGGACATATAAACTAGCAGAAATCATGCTGAACTTTTTAATGATCAGTTCTATTCCTCTTAGTGCCTCTCTTAATTCTCTGCTCTTTTTCCTGCTCCGTGTTAAGGAAGCTTTACTAAAACGCTCATTTAAAAGTCCTAAAATGTATATAGCAATCACAGATTGCTCCTTTAAATCACTAACTAATCTAGAATGTCAGGGTTGTGGATGGGGAAAAAGGACAATATTCCTGGTCTCGTACCCCAAACATCTGCCGGAGGTCAGGGTCTCTGAAGCGGAAGGGAATGTTGGAGACGTGGAGGCGTTTCGGGGTCCCCTTCTCTGAGTCGTCCCCTACGGACCCCCCGCCAACACCTCCTGTACCCACCAACTGGGTATCAATCTGTGACGACACATCTGACTGCTGTGACAAAGAAAGAGTGAAAGAAATAGGAAGAAAGAGTGAGAGAGGCAGACAGACAGAGAAAGAAAGAGACAGCGAGAAAGTAGTGATTTAATAGACACTTACTCGCTCATTCACAGGGTGAAACAAACTCGCTGGTAAAGTTTGTGCAAAATAAAAACCACAAACTCACGTGGGTGGTTAAGCTGTTTGGGACACTTGTCGGGGTGTTAAGGCCTGCCTGTCCGGCCTCCACCGACCCCTGGATGGCCCCTGCGGCGTACAGACTGGCCCCGTACTCCAGGGCCAAGCCGTTCTGGGGGGGTGGAGGGGGAGGAGGGGGGAAGGCGGAGAAGGATGGGGGGACGAGACCCTCTTGACCACCTGCTGCATCCTGAGAGCCCTGAGGGTGGGAGAGAGAGAGAGAGAGAAAGGAAGAGAGAGGTGAGTGGTCTTAAGTAACTGGCTGGCTATATTCCACCGTATTCCTTTACCGACAGAGAGCCGGAGAGAGAGCCTGAGAGAACATCACTAGGGGTAAGACCACTTTCCCAAGAGGTTCAGTTTAAAAGGCTTACAGGCACGGATATTATATTTCCATCCCCCCGGTGTGTGTGTGTGCTGTTGTCCATTAAATATTCACTACAGGCCCATCTATTATTGAGGGGGTCAGCAGCTTCCACACAGAGAAGCAGCACAATAGATGCCGACGCCCACACACAGACACAAACAGATAGACACATACACACCTCAACACACTAACTATGACACGCAAACGCCCACAAGCCTAAACATTCAAAGGCTGACTGTTGGATAACGGCTGTGCTATAATCTAATGCCCACAACTACCCGAAATACTCTCATAAACACACACACACACTACAGTGCATTCCTTGCTTACTGGCAGAGGGGCATCGCTACCCTAAATGGAAATGGTGAGAGTGCTGAAAGAGATGACGGAGAGACAAGAGGAGAGGAAAGGGGGATGGGATATGGAGAGGGAAAAGACAGGAGAGACAAGAGGAGAGGAAAGGGGGATGGGATATGGAGAGGGAAAGGACAGGAGAGACAAGAGGAGAGGAAGAGGGGGGATGGGATATGGAGGGAAAAGACAAAGACAGGAGAGACAAGAGGAGAGGAAAGGGGGATGGGATATGGAGAGGGAAAAGACAGGAGAGACAAGAGGAGAGGAAGGGGGATGGGATATGGAGAGGGAAAAGACAGGAGAGACAAGAGGAGAGGAAAGGGGGATGGGATATGGAGAGGGAAAAAAAGACAGGAGAGATGGAGAGGGAAAAGACAGGAGAGAGAGGAAGGGGGGATGGGATATGGAGAGGGAAAAGACAGGAGAGACAAGAGGGAGAGGAAAGGGGGATGGGATATGGAGAGGGAAAAGACAGGAGAGACAAGAGGAGAGGAAAGGGGGATGGGATATGGAGAGGGAAAAGACAGGAGAGACAAGAGGAGAGGAAAGGGGGATGGGATATGGAGAGGGAAAAGACAGGAGAGACAAGAGGAGAGGAAAGGGGGATGGGATATGGAGAGGGAAAAGACAGGAGAGACAAGAGGAGGAGGAAAGAGGGGGATGGGATATGGAGAGGGAAAAGACAGGAGAGACAAGAGGAGAGGAAAGGGGGATGGGATATGGAGAGGGAAAAGACAGGAGAGACAAGAGGAGAGGAAAGGGGGGATGGGATATGGAGAGGGAAAAGACAGGAGAGACAAGAGGAGAGGAAAGGGGGATGGGATATGGAGAGGGAAAAGACAGGAGAGACAAGAGGAGAGGAAAGGGGGATGGGATATGGAGAGGGAAAAGACAGGAGAGACAAGAGGAGAGGAAAGGGGGATGGGATATGGAGAAGGAAAGGACAGGTGAAGACTGACAGAAAAGTCCTGCTACTGGATCCATGAAATACTAGATTCAACGTGTTTCATTCATTTACTATATCAGACTGCTATAAACGGGTTTGGCTTAGATTGTTGACAACATATAACTATATACAGTGGGGAGAACAAGTATTTGATAACCTGCAAAATCGGCAGTGTTTCCTACTTACAAAGCATGTAGAGGTCTGTAATTTTTATCATAGGTACACTTCAACTGTGAGAGATGGAATCTAAAACAAAAATCCAGAAAATCACATTATATGATTACCTGTATTAACTGCACCTGTTTGAACTCGTTACCTGTATAAAAGACACCTGTCCACACACTCAATCAAACAGACTACAACCTCTCCACAATGGCCAAGACCAGAGAGCTGTGTAAGGACATCAGGGGTAAAATTGTAGACCTGCACAAGGCTGGGATGGGTTACAGGACAATAGGCAAGCAGCTTGGTGAGAAGGCAACAACTGCTGAAGCAATTATTAGAAAATGGAAGAAGTTCAAGATGACGGTCAATCACCCTCGGTCTGGGGCTCCATGCAAGATCTCACCTCGTGGGGCATCAATGATCATGAGGAATGTGAGGGATCAGCCCAGAACTACATGGCAGGACCTGGTCAATGACCTGAAGAGAGCTGGGACAACAGTCTCAAAGAAAACCATTAATAACACACTACGCCGTCATGGATTAAAATCATGCAGCGCACGCAGGGTCCCCCTGCTCAAGCCAGCGCATGTCCAGGCCCGTCTGAAGTTTGCCAATGACCATCTGGATGATCCAGAGGAGGAACGGGAGAAGGTCATGTGGTCTGATGAGACAAAAATAGAACCTTTTGGTCTAAACTCCACTCACCGTGTTTGGAGGAAGAAGAAGGATGAGTACAACCCCTGAAAACACCATCCCAACCGTGAAGCATGGAGGTGGAAACATCATTCTTTGGGGATGCTTTTCTGCAAAGGGGACAGGATGACTGCACCGTATTGAGGGGAGGATGGATGGGGCAATGTATCGCAAGATCTTGGCCAACAACCTCCTTCCCTCAGTAAGAGCATTGAAGATGGGTCGTGGCTGGGTCTTCCAGCATGACAACGACCCGAAACACACAGCCAGGGCAACTAAGGAGTGGCTCCGTAAGAAGCATCTCAAGGTCATGGAGTGGCCTACCCAGTCTCCAGACCTGAACCCAATAGAAAATCTTTGGAGGGAGCTGAAAGTCTGTATTGCCCAGCGACAGCCCCGAAACCTGAAGGATCTGGAGAAGGTCTGTATGGAGGAGTGGGCCAAAATCCATGCTGCAGTGTGTGCAAACCTGGTCAAGAACTACAGGAAACGTATTATCTCTGTAATTGCAAACAAAGGTTTCTGTATCAAATATTAAGTTCTGCTTTTCTGATGTATCAAATACTTATGTCATGCAATAAAATGCTAATTAATTACTTAAAAATCATACAATGTGATTTCTGGATTTTTTTTTTAGATTCCATCTCTCAGTTGAAGTGTACCTATGATAAAAAATTACAGACCTCCACATGCTTTGTAAGTAGGAAACCTGCAAAATCGGCAGTGTATCAAATACTTGTTCTCCCCACTGTATAGTCTCCAAATGTTTATTGAAAATAAATACATCTGCACAATGAGCTCTTGTTGTCTCTCAAATACATTGTTAGTTGTAGGTTAGCTAGCTAGCAAATGTTTTGCCATATTAGCATTCACATGAAATGAGTCAAAACGAGACATGATATCACAGCCGTGGTCCCATGTGGCGCAGGGTTGTGGGTTCGATTCCCACGGGGGACCAGTACGAAAATGTATGCGCCCACTACTGTAAGTCGCTCTCGATAAGAGCGTCTGCTGAATGACTTCAATGTCAAATCAATAACAAGAAAACTATCAGAATGTCAGCGTCTTGTCATTGTTGCTAGCTAGCTGACAATTTATGTGACGTTGTCTATAGATAATGACAAGCATCAGTTGATATAGCAATAATGCTGTGTTATCTAAAAACACAACATCTGTCTGTGTGTGTGTGTGTGATGGGGTGAAGCATTTCCCTGCTGTGTGGTACAATACATCCAGAGTCCCTGAGGGAGTGTTAGGACAGAGTGTGTGTGTGTGCCATCTGTTTAAGCTCCTGACCTTTCGCTGCCTTGCACCTGTGACAAGCTGGGGACGCTGGGCAAGCCTGGGTCATTTAGATTCTTACAGAACAGAAAAAGAAAGAAAGAAAACAGGGCAACCCCCAAGCCCCTCTCCCACAGTACATGTTTCTAACCGTGGGTTGTTCTATGTAGACTTGGAAAAAGCCTTGAAGCTAAAATATTGGCAAATAATATCCCATTCTATTCCCTTGCTTTGTTTTTCAATTCTGCCAAACCGAAACACAGAAAAATGGAGCAACCTTGAGCCTTCCATTTTAGCTGAACGACTGCGTGACCTTTCAAAGAGCATATTCATGTTCTATTTCCCACACAGGCCATGCACAGCCCTGATACTGCACACCATGGGTATCTCCCAAATGGAGCCCTGTTCCCTGTATAGTGCACTTATTTTGACCAGAGTCCTGTGGGCATCAACTGGAATGGTCTCCTGGTCTGTCAGGATCGCCTTGTTATGAGATTTAGACTAACTTGCTTTGTCATTGTCGCTGGGTAAGAGCATCTGCTGAATACATACATAGATTGTGTAACAAAGAGAGGGATGGATGGAGAAAGAGCAGGACGGGGAGAAGGAGAGATATTGTCACTCTGATGTGGGGTGTCCTGTAGACAGATATGTGTCACGCATCTTGTCAGCACACACTTGTAAACGTGTGCGTGTGTGTGTCCCTGGTTGTGTAAGCTTATGCCGTCAGTTCAACGGAGCCTGTGATTCAGAGGCAGTAGCTGCAGCTGACTTACTTTCGGGTCAGTTAGCGCCGGCTAGCTAGTTTGTTTGAGGAGCCTGGCATGTTAGAAAATGCACTCCTCTGCCCTGTCTGACTGCAGCAGTGTCACTGTGTGCGCGTGTGTAGATAACCGCGGCTAACAAGGCCAGATCTAGGCCTTTCGACATGAATAATGACTTTTCAGGGACCTCTTTGTCTAATGGGTGTATGTCATAAGTCATAAGGCATAAGTCTACAGCCTAGTTCTAAAGCACTGGAGTGTATGAAGAATGGGGGTAGGTGGCATTCAATGGCCACTACTGAACTGTAGATGATGCATGAATTGAAAGATGCAGTTCTGTTGTCAGTACATTAGACACGGAGCTTAACAGTACACAATTCAAAATACTATTTATTAAATTCTTGGCACGTTTACCAGCTATCTATACATTCCTAACGTAAAGAACTGTAGAAGAAACCCTTCCCTTCCTTCCTGGTTAAATAATTCCATCCTCCTAAGCCGCCCCCTCTCCCCATCACTCTCCTCCCTCCCACTCGCTCTCCTCCTGCTGCTGCTGTTCTCCCTGTCCTCCCCCTCAACTCCACCCTTCTTTTTTTAACGCTTCATTAATTCCAGACGGGACCCTTGCATCCACCCCCCCCAGTCAACCTCGCTGCCAGGCAGCCTCATAGCAACAGAACATTAGCTCGCCCCGTAAACTCCTCCCACTCCACATCTCCTTATAGGGTAACATGTCTGCTTGTCATGAAGCCCCTCTCACTCCACCCCCACATCCATTTCCTTGTAGGGTCTTATGCATGCTCCAGATTATCACGTGTACACCACGTTCTCTGTCATCTCTCCTGTATTGTGTCTGGTATTAATGGTCTGTTAGGCTCCGGTGCAACTCTTTATGAAAAAGGTACACATTCAAGACAGACATGGTTGACAATATCTGTCGGTCAATATTGCATTACCGTACCGCTTGTCAACCATGCAACGACGCACGCAGCCCCAGACAAACAAACACACACACAGGTGAACACACAAAACAGGAGTCTATTGACACTACATATGACGTTCCTCCTCTTCCAACACATTGTCAGTGACCATGGAACTAGTTCGTCTTGTTCAGAGGACACGGAGAGCTCAATACCAATCTGACTCTGGCTTTCCCATGGCCAACGTGTTCATGTGTGTACATAAGCTAGTGCCTAGATGACCGTTGTACTGTCAATCACACCGTGCACTGAGCAGTTGGAGCAAGGCTTGTTGGGATTTCACATCCTGCCCTCCTTTGGAAAGTGCATCATTAGTTTTCAAAAGCATATCAGTTTAGCGCTGCCATAGAGTGGACACAAATGAACATTCAAAATGGACCTCGGCAAAGACGACTTCCACAGTCCCAATAGTAGAACGGTTTTGCAGTGTTAACTGGACCCATTATTATTACATTTGAAGCAAGGCTCAGGACATTGTGTATGCTTCATGCCCGTGTGGGCCTGTAAAAAGTTGTTACACTTCCTGGTGACACTTCACGCCTACCTCGATCAATGAATGGTCGTCATAGCAACAACACTAATAGCCCATTTTGAAGAAAGGGGGCAGAATCATAAATCACTGGTAGTGTAGGCCTTTGAAGAATGTCAAGAGCTTTTGACCTCCATAGTTTGTGTGTGTGTGTGTGTGTGTGTGGGGGGGGGCCCAGGTAGGCGTCTCTCCCATGCCTTAGGGCACACGCTTGGGTGGGGCTCTGCAAATACTTCTCTATTTCTCCAACCCTCTCTCTTTCTCTCAGTGCTAGGCTATCCCTATTAGCACAAAGAGCTCTGTAGTAAAAGCACACCTTAAAACAGAAGCTATAATTTACTCAGTCCATATCAGTCCATCTGTGTATAATCTATCCTTTAGGAACAACTATGACTTTTATGGGCCTTCCTGCAAAGACAAAAGGTGGGCTGTCTGTCACCTTTCATTTCAATGTACATTCTCCTGTTTCCCCTCTCTCCGTCCCATCCCCCCTTTCTGGGGCTCTTAAAGGAAAACATTGAGATAACAGCTGCTAGGGCCCCAGGGAGAGGCACTGGGAAAAGAGGTCAAATAGTAAAGGGAGCAGGATTCAAAAGGTACTGCTGAAAGAAGTGTACAGGCCAACACATGTATGCAGGCAGAGCACTAACCAGGGTAGTCAGTCAGACACTGGTGGAACACATGGTGGGACCACTGAGTCATCCCTCAAATATAATGATATGGCGATAGTCTGACACACACACACACAGGAGTCTCGACCTTCAACAAAGCGTGTGAGTGAGAGAGCGTCTCTCAGAGAGATAAGAGAGTGGGGGGTATTGGTTGAGAAGAAAGAGAAAGTAAAACAGAGAGAGACCGGCAGAGAGTGAGACAGAGAGAGACAACTGTTCTTGGGGCACCTGTCCCTTTCGCTCAGAGCATAGAGGGATATGTATACAGACAGCTGCAGAATTTCTTTACCCCCATTTGCTCTCCTCCCCCCTATTCCCTCTCCTCCCTCCTATTCCCTCTCTCCTCTCTCCTCCTCCCTCCTCTCTCCTCCTATACGCAAACATGTCTTGAGGCTTACTCAGATCCCGAGGACAGTGCAGGCTAGAGGCCTTGACTTACACAGTCATCCTAAACAAATCCTATATCCTTATTCTCACACACATCCCTTTCCCTGTTCTCCAGATTTGCAGGAACAAATATTCCCGTCCATATGTGCTGCGTATAAACACAAATGCTACGACGCATGAAGTGAGAAGCCAGAGTACAAGTGGCCAGTGAACGTATCTGTGAGCACTAGAGGCCCAGGGCAAGAGAACAGATGCCATGACAATACGGTACAGCAAAGCTCACACAGCATATTATAATACAGATTCTATCTTCAAAGGCTCCCATCTCTGTCCCTCTCCTAGTGCAGCGCAGTATTCCAGTGTTGATTTCCTATTTGCCGACGCTTCTGACTGATGATTGGGTGGAAAGCCATGCATGAAATGGCATCACTAGCACACCGCTCAAGTAAAAAGGGTCAAACACAACGCTTGGCATTTGCGCTGAATTAAGAATCGCTGCAGCTAAAGAACAGACAAACCTAGTTTATGTAATTTAATTGTTGTTCCTTTCTAAAACAGCAACCGAAACACAGTAGAATAAGCCTTGCAGAAGGAATTTCACGATAGGAACTCACCGACAACACGGAAGGATAGTACAGTCCCATCATCGTATTCGTGCAAAAACTTGAAATGTCCGTTTATCCTCGCTCTCCTTTCCTCCTCTCTATCCGAGTACGTGTCCCCTCTCCAGCTCACTCTCCCGTCTATCTGTCGCTCTTCACAGATTCAAAATCTCCCTCCTCTTCCCTCGCTTGCTCCGTATACCATGCCAATCCCCCCTCCCCACCTCCTCCGCTCTCCCTGTCCCTGTCACTCTCCCTCGCTCACTTTTTTTCTCTCTATTGTGCTTTCCTTTCCCTCAACCCCCAGCCTTCCGTTTTCTCTGTCGTGCCGTTGCCTGTTCACTGCTCATCCCTCTCTCTCTCACCCAGATAGCCTGATGCTCCCCAGCCACACATCCTCCTCCCCTCCCTACGCCGCCTCCTTTCCCTTGCTGTCACACCTGCAAACTTTCCCCCTCCCCTACTTCTCTCTCTCCCTCCGTGTCGCAGTATCTCCCTCCCCCTGTTCTCTCCATGTAGGTGAGTTAAACTGGGGCTGCTCGCACCACTGGGAGACTGAAGAGAGAACAGAAGCTTTGTTTCCCTCCTTCCTCTCCTTTCTGTTTTTCGCACACTCTCTCACCGTCTCCTGCGTGACACTCTCTGGGCTCTTCCGTCGGAAAGTCTTTGATCACCTCGTCTCATGCTGTCAGTGACAGTTTAGCAGCTCTTCCCCAGGGGGCTTTGTGAGCGACTTCTCATCGTCTCGTGTTTTTAACCTCTTCGGGCCAACATCCTAACAATACCGCCGTGGTCCAAATGGCTTTTTTCTCTATACCGCTTCCTTGAGCAAGACTCGTTTAAGAACAGACAAGTTCTAGGTATTTTCAGTTAAAAGATGCCATTGTTTTCCTTTAGCTGCCATTCCACACTACACAGAGGTATACAGTAAGTGGACATGAGGACCGTCCGTATTCTTTTATTTAGCCGCAGAACAACAACCAAGAATATAGAGATATATAGACAGTGGAATGGGAATATCCATTCTAGTCATTCTAATTCCATGCATACATTGTCAGCCGTGTAAAGCGTTCATGATGAATGATGTCACACGGCATCCGTAGTGCGAGGGAGTGGGGGATAAAGAGGGAGGGATGAGGGGATTATGGAAAGAGCATGGAGGATGATCTGAGGATTAACAACACCAACTAAACCACCTAATAACACAATCAGCCTCTTAAAACACACCCAGGTAAACACACTGGACATACGGTACACACAAACACATAAGGTAGGCCCCTATGTATGGTTTTTATTGTCATATGGGATGTGTTGACTGCAGGGCACACACACACACACACACACACACACAGTTTGTATCTCAGTTACTAGTGTTTCCACTAGGATTTATTTCAGCAGTGGTGGCAAATACTTTATATCTGGTTCAAGTTTACGTTGAAAAATATCACGAAAATGATTTCAAAATAAAATAATTTGGAAGTTTACATTCACTTAGGTTGGAGTCATTAAAACTTGTTTTTCAACCACTCCATAAATGTCTTGTTAACAAAACTATAGTTTTGGCATGTCAGTTAGGACATCTACTTTGTGCATGACAAGTAATTTTTCCAACAACTGTTTGCAGACAGATTATTTCACTTATAATTCACTGTATCACAATTCCAGTGGGTCAGAAGTTTACATACACTAAGTTGACTGTGCCTTTAAACAGCTTGGAAAATCTCAGAAAA